>NW_007258124.1:841654-853034 GCF_000164805.1 Carlito syrichta | reverse complement strand
AGCCGGAATTACAGGCATGAGCTACCACGCCCGGCTAATTTTTTGATTTATTGTAGAGATGAGGTCTCACCAAGTTGCCCAGGTAGGTCTCAAACCCATGGGCTCAGGCAATTCACTCACCTCAGCCTCCCAAAGTGTGGGACTACAGGCTGAGCCACCGAGCCCAGCTATGCCACTTTCAAGAAAGAACAGATACCAGAATGTTAACAGTAATATAGTAGATGTCTCTGAATGGTGGAATATAAGATAATTTTCCCTTTCTGAGCTTTCCAAGTTTTCTGCATTGAATATCTATTATTCTTGTAAATGAATGTCTTCAAAGCATATTTTCTTTTTTTTTTTGAGCTGCAGTCTCGCTCTGTCACCCAGACTGGAGTGCAGTGGCTGCTCCCGGCCACCACAGCCTCGACCTGCTGGGCTCCGGCAATCCTTCTGCCTCAGCCTTCCAAGTAGCTGGAACTACAGGCGCGCGCTACCACGCCCGGCTAAAAAAATGCATATTTTCTAAGCACTCCTGATAAAACTGAAAACTATGACACAACTAAAATTACTGAAATGAAAAAAATCTATTTACTTTACACTATAACAATATATCCAGCTTAGAAATACCTTCTTTTAGAAAGAAGTTAAAATTACCTTCATCCCCAAAGTGGAACAGACCAAGTCAATGATAGCACTAAGCTGATTGCTGTGAAAATACATAGCCACCAATAATAACATCTCCCCAAAAGAAGCAGAGACACCTGAAGTACTGTTGAAACAAAAAATGTGTATACATGAATTTCCAAAGAGAGAATAAGAGAAGCTTTCTCAACTAACTAAAACAAATTAAGCCATTTTACCTCTCAAAATAGGCTTCTTCTTTTATCATCCAACTCAGCCACACCACCATTAGCTGCTCCTGTTCAGGTGTACTATAAAAAACATACCAGAAAGTCACGGTTTAAAGTGTAAACACCAGCATATGAACGAGAAATTATTTTTGGTAGAAATTATTTTTCCAGGCCGGGCTCAGTGGCTCAGCCTGTAATCCCGCGCCTTTGGGAGGCTGAGGTGAGTGGACTGCCTAAGCCCATGGGTTCAAGACCCGCCTGGGCAGCGAGACCTCATCTCTACAATAAATCAAAAAATCAGCCGGGCGTGGTAGCGCATGCCTGTAATTCCAGCTACTTGGAAGGCTGAGGCAGAAGGATCACCGGAGCCCAGCAGGTCGAGGCTGCGGTGGCTGGAAGGGGCCATTGCACTCCAGTCTGGGCGACAGAGTGAGACTCCAACTCAAAAAAAAAAAAAAAAAGAAATTATTTTTCCTTCCTTATTTTGAAATAGCAAATCAAATGTCTGGCTTGCTGAACTGGGCCATTAACTGCCATTGAGATATGGAGTAATTACAGAGCTCAGAGCAAAAGACATGAATAAACACTTTTCAAAAGAAGATATACAGGCAGCCAAAAGACACATGAAAAACTGCTCAGCCTCGCTCATCATCAGAGAAATCCAAATCAAAACCACATTGAGATACCACCTAACCCCAGTAACAATGGCCATCATTAATAAAACAAACAACAACAGATGCTGGCGAGGTTGTGGAGAAAAAGAAACGCTTCTATACTGCTGGTGGGAATGCAAACTAGTACAACCTCTTTGAAAGACAGTGTGGCGATTTCTGAAAGAACTCGAAATTGACCTTCCATATGACCTAGCAATTCCCCTATTGGGAATATACCTGGAGGAACTCAAATCATTCTACAAAAAAGATACCTACACACACGTTTGTTGCAGCTCTATTCACAATAGCAAAAAACATGGAACCAACCATATTGCCCATCGAAGCTGAACTGGATAAAAAAAATTTGGTACATATACACAATGGAATATTATGCAGCCATAAAGAAGGACAAACATATGGACTTCGCAGCAACTTGGATGGATTTAAAGTTGATCATACTCAGTCATCTATCACAGAAACCAAGAACAGAGTACCATGTGTTCTCACCCCTAAGCAGACCTTAAACACTTATAATACTATAAGAAAGGGATTGGCAGTAGTGGGAAACTGTCAGGGGAAGGAGGGTAGAATTGGCAGTTGAGGGAAACTGCTAGGGGAGGGAAGGGCATACCTCATTAACAAGGGTACCTGCATAATCAACGTGTGTATACCTAACCCTGAATTGAACCCCACATCTTTATAATAAAAAAAAAAAAAAGAATGAGGAGGACCTTTATAATTTTCTTCATAAACCTGAACAATCAAACCCAAGTCTTAGTTACTGCACCTACAGGTTGGAGAGAGTAAACTTTCTCACATTCCTCAGAAAAGCAAGGCTCTTTTAGCATTAGAATATTAAAAGAGCTGGATGCGGTGGCTCAATGCCTATAATCCTAGCACTTTGGGAGGCAGAGGCAAGAGGATGCCTGCGTCCAGGGGTTTGAGACCAGCCTGGGCAACTTGGTGAGACCTTGTCTCTACAATAAATCAAAAATTAGTTGGGTATGGCGGCACGCACCTGTGGTTCCAGCTACTTGGAAGGCTGAGGAGGAAGGATCGCCTGAGCCCAGCAGGTCAAGGCTGTGGAGGGCCATGAGCATGCATGGGTTGACAGAGTAAGACTCCAACTCAAAAAAAAAAGAGATCATACTCAGTGATCTATCACAGAAACAAAGAATAGAGTACCATATGTTCTCAATCATAAATAGATGTTGAACAAATCATAATACTATAAGAAAGTAGTAGGAAACTGCCAGGCGAGGGCAGGGGCAGGATTGGCAGTAGTGGGAAACTGTGAGGGAGGGAGGGCACATCTCATCAACAAGGTTACCTGCATAATGAACATTTGTATACCTAACCCTGAATTGTACCCCACATCTTTCAAATAAAAAATAAAATAAGCCAGTCTCGGTGGCTCAGCCTGTAATCCCGCGCCTTTGGGAGGCTGAGGTGAATGGATTGCCTGAGCCTGAGGGTTCAAGATCCACCTGGGCAGCGAGACCTCATCTCTACAATAAATTAAAAAAAAAAAAATCAGCCGGGCGTGGTAGCACATGCCTGTAATTCCGGCTACTTGGAAGGCTGAGGCGGAAGGATCGCCAGAGCCCAGCAGGCCGAGGCTGTGGTGGCCAGGAGCAGCCACTGCACTCCAGTCTGGGTGACAGAGTGAGACTCCAACTCAAAAAATAAAATAAAATAATGTTAAAAGAACTATACAACAGCTGATATTTATTTCATATTTCATATAGACAAAACTCTAGTGCTAAAACATCAATATCAAAAACTCACAAACTTAGTACTAGAAAACAAGTGGCCAGTCACAGTGGCTCACACCTGTAATCTCAACACTCTGGGAGGCCAAGGCAGAAAAACTGTTTGAGTCCAGGGGTTCAAGACCAGCCTACATAACTTAGGAAGACATCATTGCTACAAGAAATCAAAATATTAGCTGGGAGTGGTGGCGCACACCTGTAGTCCCAACTATTCGAAAGGCTAAGGTGGGAGGATCGCCTGAGCCCAGGAGTTTGAGGTTGCAGTGAGCTGAGGCCATGCCACTGTACTCAAGCCTGGGCAATAGAGTGAGACCCCAACTAAGGAAAAAAAATAAAGTAACAAGTTAGTCCATCTTTTAACTGAAAAATAAAATTGAATTTATGTAAACCTTTTGAGTAGAATTCAAAACTACAGAGAAATCAAAAAATTAGCCGGGCATGGTAGCGCACCTATAGTTCCGGATACTTGGAAGGCTGAGGCAGAAGGATCGCCTGAGCCCAGCAGGTCGACACTGGGGTAGCCATGAATATGCCACTGCACTCCAGTCTGGGCGACAGAGTGAGACTCCGATTCAAAAAAAAAGTACTTCAGGTAAAGAGAAAAGAAAAGAAAGTAACTTCATCTCATATACTGATTTCACAATTTCCTGAAACCCCACTAAAAGTACATTAAAGGGATTTTCTTAAAAAGGCCTAAAAGAGGCCGGGCTCGGTGGTTCAGCCTGTAATCCCAGCGTTTTGGGAGGCCGAGGTGAGCGGATTGACTGAGCCCGCGGGTTTGAGACCCGCCTGGGCAACTTGGCGAGACCTCATCTCTACAATAAATCAAAAAATTAGCCGGGCGTGGTACCGCGCGCCTGTAGTTACAGCTACTCGGAAGGCTGAGGCGGAAGGATCGCCAGAGCCCAGCAGGTCGAGGCTGCGGTGGCCGGGAGCGGCCACTGCACTCCAGTCTGAGCGACAGAGTGAGACTCCAACTCAAAAAAAAAAAAAAAAGGCATAAAAGCAAAATACTAAAAGCTAGAGAACATATAGACAAGTGGTAACTGACTTAGCAGATCTGAGGAAGCAGGACACTAAATTAGCAGAAGGAAAAACCAACCCATTTATACCACAGAATTCTCAAAGGGCTCAGGAACTAATAGCTTCAGGCAGTTCTGAGTATAAGAGTGAAGACAGAGACTAAAATTAAAAGGCTGACAGTTTTATAAGTAGTAGACCTCCAAATCACCTCCTCCATTCTATACAACTGTACGAATACCCCTGAGAGAAGATGAATAGAGACTTTTTCTCTGGAGATGGTAAAACAGTGTTCCTGAATTAAGGGACAACCAGGTATACCTGGAACACCAGTCTGAAAGTAGGAGAATTAAGTGGATGATTATGATTATAATGCAGAATGACCTCTGCCAAAGCTTAACCCTCACGTTTTAATGTTGTTCATGGGTTTTGAGACAAGTCTTTACTCTCCAGATCAGATAATATTCTTTAGAACTCTGATCAGGCCAACAACAGTTTCCCAAAGACCCATCTATACATTGAGAGGTTCAAATATGCCTTTCAGCTTCCTACTCTTAAATATGAACAGACAATCAAAAAATATTAAACACCTGAGAAAAGATTCTAATTTAAAAAACAGAGACTAAAAAAAGCAACATAGAAAAAAGAAGTGATACAAATAAAATTCCTTCAAAATCATTATAACATTATAATTTTTTTTTTAGAGACATGGTATCACTCTGTCAAGCAGGCTGGAGTGCAGTGGCATGATCATAACTCACTCCTGGGCTCAAGTGATGTTCATAGAACTCCTGGGCTCAAGTGATGTTCTCATCTCCGTCTCCCAAGTAGCTGGGACTACAGGCATGTGACAATACACTCAGTTTTTAAAAATTTTTTGTAGAGATGGGTCTCACTATGTTGTCCTATGTTGTGTCATATTCCTGGCCTCAACCAGTCCTCCCATCTTGGCCTCCCAAAGTGCTGGGATTGTAGGTGTGAGTCACCATGCTCAGTCTGCATTATGATTATCAAAGAAAGTATACTACTATGAAGCAACAGATGTCATGAAGCAGAAACTCAGAGAACAAAAAAGAGCTCTTAGTAATTAAACACTAGGCCAGGCACAGTGGATCACGCCTATAATCCCAGCATTTTGGGAGGCTGAAGTGAGAGGACTGCCTCAGCTCATGGGTTCGAGACCAGCCTGGGCAACTTGGTGAGACCTCATCTCTACAATAAATCAAAAAATTAGCTGAATGTGGTGGTGCATGCCTGTAGTTCCAGCTACTTGGAAGGCTAAGGCAGAAGGATCGCCTGAGCCCAGCAGGTCGAGGATGCAGTGGCTGTGAGCATGTCACTGCCCTCCAGCCTAGGCAATGGAGTGAGACTCCAACTCAAAAAAAAAAAGAAATTAAACACTAAGTAGGATTCAAAGATAAAGTCAAGGAGAAATCCTATAGGGTAGAATGCATAGTTTATTTCTGGAATGATGAAAATGTTCCAAAATGACATTGTGGTGATGGTTGTATAACTCTGTATGTATACTCAAAAGCCACTGACTTGTACATTTTAAATGGGTCAATATTACAATATGTAAATTCTATCTCAATAATGCTATTTTTTTTAAAATGTAGAACAAGACCAAAGGCAAGGAAAAGAGGAAAGGGTAAGAACTATGAAATGATAATTTCAAAAAGTCCAATTCCAAGTAAAAGGCAGTTGTAGAGAATACCCAAAGGGAAGACATAACCACCAAATTAATTCAGGAAAATGTCCCAGAACTGAAGGACATGAGTTTCCAGGTTAAATACCTAGAACAACAGACAAAAACAGACACAGACTAAAGCATATCATCCAGAAATTTCAAAACCTAGAGACAAAAAGCTAATCCTACATATTTCCACAATAAAAAAGAATGGGCCACACAAAGGACCAGGAATCAGAACGTTAGACTTCTCAACAATAACACTAGAAATTAGAAAACAATGGAGAAACGCCTTCAAAATTCTCAAAGGAAATTATTTCCAACTTAGAATGCTACATCCCATCAATCAAATGTCAGATATTTTCAGGAATAACCAGTCTCAGAAAAAAACGTACCTCATGCACACCTGTTCTAAAGAAGCAAAATGAGGGAGCCAATGAAAAAAGATGACATGAGACACAGGAAACAGGAGTTCCAACAAAGGAGAAGTAAAGCAAATCCCCAAAATGATAGTGAAGAACAATCCCAGGAAGAGAGCTGTGCACCACCAGGTATAGCCAGTAACCACTCCAGACCAAAAGGCTGCAGGAGAAATTTCCTCAAGATAAAAGTGACAGACTGTCTAATGAGTCAGAACATCTTGAGAGAAGAGTTAGACTGGCAGGGAGTTTGAAGTTGCACTAATGGCATACAGAATACCAAGAAAATTAAAACCAAAAAACAAGAACAAAATTACTAATGCAAAAAAAAAAAAAATGGACAAGGAAAAAAGTAATTGTCTACCACATGGTTGAGTTTCCAGCAGTGTCTACATAATCATAACAATATAAACAACTATTTATTAATCTAATCAAAATTATTATAACTGTACTAGGAAAATGGAAAGATAAGATTATGTAAATATGTTTAGAACAAAGAAGAAAAGGAGAACTAATTTCTCATCTTTCATAGTGGAAACTCAATAAATAGTGCCTAAAAACAAAAATCAAGACATAGCAAACACAAATGTACTATTAAAGATATAGTAGTAAAACCCAAATGAATTATCTAAAAGAACTGAAAGACGCAGCCTCTAGGAAATGGGAAATAGGAAGGAGGGAAGTAAAGACTGCTATTATCCTTAACAAATCTGGAAGAACTATTTTGACTCCTTTAAACAATATTTTTTAAATTTTACAACCATCCATACCTAGGCCAAATTTTGTAGTAAGCTCTTAATCTAATGCTATACATATATATTTTTTTTTCTGCATAGAAGTCTCGCTCTGTCACCCAGGCTGGAGTGTAGTGGCATACTCATAGCCACCGTAACCTTGGCCCTCTGATCCTTCTGCTTCAGCCTTCCAAATGCCTGGAACTACAGGCATGCATCACCACGCCCAGCTAATTTTTTGATTTATTATAGAGATGAGGTGTCACCAAATTACCCAGGCAGGTCTCAAACCCCTGGACTCCACCTCCCAAAGTGCTGGGATTACAGGCGTGAGCCATTGCACTTGGCCTTAAACATGGACTTTTTTAAATAAATGTTTTTATTTTAAAGATGTGGGATACAATTCAGGGTTAGGTATACAAATGTTCATTATGCAGGTACCCTTGTTGATGAGGTATGCCCCCCTCTATACATGCGTTTTAATGAGTAAATAAAATCAGACCTTGAGAATGCTGAGCAAGTTATATAATTAGGTACCTGACGAGTGTGGAAAATGCCAGTAGCATACAAAAGGAGAGTGAAACAAAGCGAACCCCAGCTGGGGTAGCAGGAGGACGGCTTGTCATCAACTGCAATAATTGTTCAGCTTCTTCTTCAGTTGGCCTACAAAGGAATACATTATTAGGATTTACTTTTTTTAGTTGGAGGAAGGAGAAAGAAAATTTCTTATCATACTAGATACAAATTCTAAACTTTATAATGAAACTTCACTATTTAAAAACTCTTCAACATCTTAAATTGCCAAAAGCAAAACTGTTGAGAGATTGCAACTAGCATTTCTGCTAAGACACAAATACAGGCAGTCCTCACTTTGCCCCATAGTGTAAGATCACAGAAATAGCCATGGAAGCTGAAACCACGCAATGCAATCGTACTAATCCATGGTGAAAATTGTTATTGTACTGTAACCTTTAAAATTATTGTCAAAACATTAAAACTCTGCTGGTTATAGTGCATAGGGAAATATTTTGTAAAGCAGTAAAATGAATAGTTCTAAAGCACACTGTAACTGAAAACATTAGAAACACTGGAATTAAAGTGTTTTACTTCTTTGTAAAACCGTTACCAAAAGTAGTTTGAACAGCTCTTGCCTTCTTCTTTTCACTGTATTAACTTATAACACGAAGTGAGCATTTTTTCTATGCCTTGGTGAACTGTCATACTCTCCTCTAACTTTGGATCAGTTACCAACAACTTATCCTTTGCACTTTCAGTCATAAAATATCTGAGGGTTCTTTTAATGTGAAGATTTCTGCCAATATCATATGCTCTGGGACATCTTCAGCCTTTTGTCACAATCACTTTTCTCATTCATGTCAAAAAGTTCACTTTCACTAGGTTCCTCTGACTGGCTCCTCTAGAGCCTCTCAATGGCAGCAGTGTCAACATTCTCATAGTCAGCTATTTCTTCAATCTATATTTGGTTCAAATGTCATTTTCAGAGTTAATGCTTTTTGCTTCTTTGCTACACTTTCATATTTATTAGCCAATTTCCTCTTTTGATTATCCGTGTTTGTCAAACGTTATATGAGTTAATTACTGAGAGAAAAAAAAAGCAATACAGGTTGAATATTCCTAATCCAAAAATCCAAAATCTGAACTGCTCCAAAATATGAAACTTTTTGAGCACCACAATGATGCTCAAAGGAAATGCTCATTAAAGTATTATGGAATTCAGATTTCCGGATTAGGCATGCTCAACCAATAATTAAAAAGTAAATATTCCAAAATCCAAAAAATTCAAAATCTGCAATACTTCTGGTCCCAAGCATTTCTTATAAGAGATATCCAACCTTTACAACTGTCTACTTTGCTGTATGTGCATGAATCGAATAACAGATATGCAGTGACCAGTCACAGACTTTAAAAGTGATGTCACTGGTCACTGAATACAACATGCATCTGTGATCTACATAGTGATATGTGACCTGAAGAGCTCACAACAAAGTTTGTACTTTATACAATTATTTGGCTAATTATTTGGTATAGTGGCAACTAAAATTTCAACTACATTGGGAAACCAGTGCTAGGTTACTAAACCACGGTATCTAAAATTTATGCCTATCAGAAACATGCAAAGTGAAGACTGTATGTATAAGTTAGGAATAATATTCAAAATTATTTTGTACAGTGACTAAATAAGAAACATTGTGCTTAATATGCACATCACATCAACTGTAAACAATTTATGATCTCAGCTGTAAAAGGAAACAGTTACTTCAACTAGCTGAATGGGCCAGGTAAAGAAAGGATCATTCATAGATCATTCACTATAGTTTTGTCAAGCTGTTAGTGAAATCATAGGTTTCTTTACACTATGACTAAAAACTGGTAAACTGCTCTGACCTCTCCCATATCTTCATAATTCTATTTATAATCAGAACAAAATAGATGAATATATCCCTGCTAGGAATGCTTGACCTTAGGATTTCATTCTTTTTTTTTTTTTTCAGTTGGAGTCTCTCTGTCGCCCAGACTAGAGTGCAGTGGCATGCACCTGGCCACCACAGCCTCGACCTGCTGGGCTCCAGTGATCCTTCTGCCTCAGCCCTCCAAGTAGCTGGAACTACAGGCACATGCTACCATGCCCGGCTGATTTTTTGAATTATTGTAGAGATGAGGTCTCGCCAAGTTGCCCAGGCGGTTTTCAAACCCGCGGGCTCAGGCAATCCACTCACCTTAGCCTCCCAAGGCGCAGGATTACAGGCTGAGCCACCGAGCCCGGCTGAGGATTTCATTCTTACTATAGGTCAGCCCACTCCCTGAGCCTGATAGCAAACTCAAATCCTCTGATTAAAAGGCCCTTGGCTCATTTTCTTGGGATTAGAAACAAGAAAGTAAAATGACAAAAAGGTAACATATCAAAATATTGAATACTTGAGTCCAGCGATGCCCATCAAAGCACAGTACAGACGTAAGAGTGCACTGGCTTTCACAACATGCTCTTCTTTCAGCCCTGAATACACAGACACATTGGGCTCCATGTCCACATCAGCTTCTTCCACGATGCGGGTACTTCTTACTGTAGGAAGAATGCCCATCAACTCCAGAAGAAGCTGCCTTCTCATTTGCCACAGGACAGAACTGCTGGTCTCTCTTTTTCTCTGCAAGAAATACGGATCAGAAGAGGAAGATAGCATGCACCATTTACTACATACAAGGGGAGCTCAAACAGAGCTTTGCATAACACTGACTTTTGATGAGGTAATCATGACTACAGTATCTCATTTTAACCAACCAAGCAAACTCGAAATTCACTGGTTAGAAGAATACTCATCCTAATTTTGGACTGTTTGCAGAGAAAATAATTAATTAATAACAATTTGAATTGTAGAATATTATTTAATTAGTAATTTTAAGTATATAAAGACTAACAGATTGATATGCAGTAAAAAAGAAAGTGCTCAGATTTTGGAGACAGAAGATCCTGGGTTTAAACCCCAGCTCTAATATTAGATGATTATATACTTTTAGGCATTTTTTTTTTGAATCGGAGTATCCCTCTGTCACCCAGGCTGGAGTGCAGTGGCATGCTCATGGCCACCACAGCCTTGCCCTGCTAGGCTCAATGATCCTTCCACCTCAGCTTTCCAAGTAGCTAGAACTACAGGCACACGCCACCACAACTGGCTAATTTTTTTATTTATTGTAGAGATGAGGTCTCACCAAGTTGCCCAGGCTGGTCTTGAACCCATGGGCTTAAGCAATCCTCTCACCCTGGCCTCCCAAAGTGCTGAGATTATAGGTATGAGTCACCGCGCCCAGCCTACTTTTAGGTATTTTACAAGTGAACCTCTTGCTTCAGCTTCCCAAGAAGCTGGAGTGACAGGAACACATGCCACAGCACACAATAACCTCCACGACCCCTAATTTCCTTAATGACAAGGAAATAAATATTTTATTAATAATATTTATCAGCCGGGTTCGGTGGCTCAGCCTGTAATCCCACGCTTTGGGAGGCTGAGGTGGGTGGATTGCCTGAGCTGGCGGGTTCGAGACCCACCTGGGCAACTTGGTGAGACCTCGCCTCTACAATAAATCAAAAAATCAGCCGGGTATGATAGCGCATGCCTGTAATTCCGGCTACTCGGAAGGCTGAGGCAGAAGGATCGCTGGAGCCCAGCGGGTCAAGGTTGCGGTGGCCTGGAGCGGCCACTGCACTCCAGTCTGGGCGACAGAGTGAGACTCCAACTCAAAATAAA
>NW_007258124.1:830385-841634 GCF_000164805.1 Carlito syrichta | reverse complement strand
CTCCATTAACTTTTGACCTCCACTTCTGACTTCCATTAGTGGAGTTGAGAATTTGGCTATCAGTCTGATTGATATTCTTTTCTAGGTGGCTTGTCTTTATCCTTTGCCTCTTTTAAGACTTCTTGGTCTTCTATAGTTTTATTACGATTACTTGGGGATTCATTTTTTGGGCTTATTGGATCAGAAGATTGGTGCCTTCCAATAGTTCTGGAAGATTCTTAGTCATTGTCTCTTTGAATATTGTATCTTCCTTGCTCCTTTCTCTCTTTTTAGAACTCTAGCTACTCGTGTGACCTTGTCACTCTGCTGTTCATGTCTCTTCACTTCTTTTTCTGATTTTCTGTCTCTTGTTTCTTGGGCTTCATCCTGGACAATGTCTTTTTCTCTATCCTTTAATTTGCTCATTCTCTGTTCAGATGTTTTAAATCTGTTTAGCTACTGAGTTTTTAATTTTAAATATATTATTTTTCACTTCTTGAGATTATTTTCTTGTCTTTCCCAAGTCCTGATTGGTCTTTCTTTATAATCCTTTTATTTTGTTTATTTTATTTTATTAACCAATCTTTTGTGTTATTTCTTTAAAACATATCAAACGGACGGGCTTGGTGGCTCAGCCTGTAATCCCGCGCTTTGGGAGGCCGAGGTGAGTGAATTGCCTGAACCTGCGGGTTTGAGACCCACCTGGGCAACTTGGCGAGACCTCATCTCTACAATAAATCAAAAATTAGCCGGGCATGGTAGCGCGCGCCTGTAGTGCCAGCTACTTGGAAGGCTGAGGCAGAAGGATCACGGGAGCCCAGCAGGTTGAGGTTGTAGTGGCCAGGAACATGCCACTGCACTCCAGTCTGGGTGACAGAGTGAGACCCCAACTCAAAATAATAATAATAATAATATTTATCCTACAGACCTCTTGTAATTATGAGTTTACAAGTCTATAATCTCCACAGTTCTTCAGGCAGGGATAATATTTTAGATATCTCTCACCCTGCAGGGCCTAACACCATACCTAACGTACAGAAAGCACTCAATGTATATCAAGTAGACGAATGAACAAAAACAATAACTATGAAAGCAGTTTTAAACTATGAAGGGCTAGTAAAATGTTAGTTATTATATTTAGAGTATTTCCAAGTAAAATATAATAAACTGTTTTCATAATAACAGTAAGCTCAAAGAAGAAAAGTTTATTACATACAAAGAACAATTAGAAACAACATTAAAAAAAAAAAAAAAGGTGAGCATGTCAAGTCTTAGGACAGTGCCCAACATTTATTTTTCTTTCTTTTTTTTTTGAGTTGGAGTCTCACTCTGTCGCCCAGACTGGAGTGCAGTGGCCACTCCCGGCCACCGCAGCCTTGACCTGCTGGGCTCCGGCGATTCTTCCGCCTCAGCCTTCCAAGTAGCTGGAATTACAGGCATGCGCCACCACTGATGCCCAGCTGATTTTTTGATTTACTGTAGAGATGAGGTCTCGCTGCCCAGGCGAGTCTCAAACCCACGGGCTCAGGCAATCCACTCACCTCAGCCTCCCAAAGGCGCGGGATTACAGGCTGAGCCACCGAGCCCAGCTTGGAGCCCAACATTTATAAAACATATGATAAACGTCAATTTCCTTTTAAAAAGCAAAGCCTAAAATCAGTTTTCCAGCTAAAAATAAAGTAGAACATGGATATAAAAAAATAGCGATGGACAACCTCCTCACATCCCCTCCCACTGTGGGAGATTTTCTGTCCTCTCAATAAATTCTGCTTTCTCAAAAAAAAAAACAACTAAATAGTGATTAGGCCAGGCACGGGGGCTCACGCCTGTAATCCCAGCACTTTGGGAGGCCAAGGTGGGAGGACTGCTTGAGGCCAGTAGTTCGAGACCAGCCTGAGCAATATAGCAAGACCACATGTCTTCAAAAAAATTTTTAAAAATTAGCCAGGTGTGGTGGTGCATCCTTGTAGTCACAGCAACTCAGGAGGCTGAGGTGGGAGGATCACCTGAGCCCAGGAGATCAAGGCCGTAGTGAGCCATGATCATGCTACTGCACTTCAGCCAGGGCAACAGAGTGAGAATCTGACTCAAGAAAAAAATTAAATTAAATTAAAATAGAAAATAAAACAATATCATTCCTCTCGCTAAATTTTTTTCATTTGGGAAAACATAGTTATTTTTTGGTTTTATTGTTTTATTTTATTTTATTTTTTTTTTTGAGTTGGAGTCTCACTCTGTCGCCCAGGCTGGAGTGCAGTGGCACGCTCATGGCCACCCCAGTGTTGACCTGCTGGGCTCCAGCGATCCTCCCACCTCAGACTTCCAAGTAGCTGGAACCACAGGCGCACACTACTACAACCAGTTAATTTTTTGTTTATAGTGGAGACAAGGTCTTGCCAAGTTGCCCGGGCTGGTCTCGAACCCAAGGGCTCTGGCAATCCACTCACCAAAGCCTCCCAAAGTGTTGGGATTACAGGCTTAGCAACCGAGCCTGGCCATTATCTTTTTTTTTTTTTTTTAAATGTTATGTTCATATTTTTTGTTTTTTAGACACAGGGCCTTACTATGTTGCCCAAGAGTGCAGTGGCTATTCACAGGTACAATCATAACACACTGCAGCCTAGAACGCCTGGGCTCAAGTGAACCTCCTACCTCAGATTCCCAAGAAGATGGGGTGACAGGTATACATGCTATAGCACACAGCTGTTGTTATTTTTAAATAAGCTAAATAAATATTTCAAAACTTTTACATTTTTAAATTTTATTTTATTATAGGAATGTAGGGTACAAGTGAGGATTAACTACATAGGTAGGCTCATGTAAGTGAAGTATGGGCTTCTAACTAGCCCTCACTTCCCCTAGTAATGAAACAGGTACCCTTTGTGCCCTTTGTGTTGTCGCGTGCCCCTTACCTTCCTCCCTCCCGCCCCTAGCAGTGCCCAGTGACTGCCAATCCCTCCCTTGTATTAATGAGACTAATGTTCAAAGCCCACTTATGGATGAGAACATACAGTATTCAGATTTTTGTTTCTGTGATAGAGCACTTAGTATGATGGTCTCCAACTCCATCCAATCAACTGCAAAGTCCATAATTTTGTTCTTCTTTATGGCTGTAGTTTTACTTTCTAATATGGTAAATATCAATAGAATAAAGCCACATACACACACACACACACAAATGGTCTTTGGTATCCACAGTAATTTTCGTAAATGTAAGACAATCCCTGAAACTATGATGTTTGAGAAACACTGGTCTAATTACATCATTCTGAAAGTGTCTGACCCTTAGTCTATACAGATATTTAACACTCACCTGCTGTCCATTTCGGATAAAAGTTCCAAACCAAGTCCGGACTTTCGCATTTGTTCCAAGAAGCAAACCACTAACAAAACAAACTAAGTCACTCACTCCATCTTCATAAGCTTCATTTTTAGTATGATCCAATGTCAAAGCCACACCAAGGCCTGGCAAGTGACATTCTTCCACCTAACAAAGCAAAGGAAATAAACTGAATTAAATATCATAGGGAAAAGGACCAAGATGCTTAAAATCTAAAGTTTCAAGGAAAACAGCTTACACAAAAACCCAGGGATGAAGGTAACACATCTAGTACCTAAATTCCCAACCTCTATAAGATTCTAAAACTATCTTGAGAAAAGTTCTTGGTCCTATATAAAGACCTCTGTCTCATGAAAAAAACAGGATCTCTTACCACCATGCCTCGGACCTTGAGGGCTTGAGAAGGATTCATTTTACATAAGAAACGTAAGGCATCTGTCCTGCGCCTTCCTCCAAGACTTTCTTCATCTTGTCGTTCTCCATTTTTTATCAGGCCCCTACAAACTAAGATGATAGGTACCATTTTCTTCAGCTTTATGAATTGTTTATGCAGATTAGACAGTACAAAAGAAAAAGCTCTAGAAATCTTAAAATCATAGCAATAGAAATTGGTCAAAATAAAGCAAAGAATAAAAAAAGACTTAAAAAATGAATAGTACCTTGTGGGATAACATCACACAAATACACTTGCAATTACAGTACCAATAAGATAAAGGGAATGGAAGACAAAAATAAATTTGAAGGAATTTTCCAAAATTTAATGAAAACTATAAACCTAGAAGTTCAATGAACCCCAAATAGTACAAATTCAAAGAAAATCATACCAAGACACATCAAAATCAAATTTCTGAAAACCAGTAATAAGGAGAAAAATCTTCAAAATAGCCAGAAGAAAAAGTAAATAAATAAACAAAAGTAGCTGGAAGAACAAAGAAGCATTACAGAGGAACCAAGATAAAAGTTAGTCCAAGCCACAGCATGGTGGCTCATGCATATAATCCCAGCACTTTGGGAGGCTGAGGCGAAAGGGTTACCTGAGCCCAGGAGTTTGAGACCAGCCACAGCAATTTGGTAAGACCCTGTCTCTACAATAAATTTTTAAAACTTAGCCAGGTATGGTGGCCCGCACCTATGATTCCAGCTGCTCAGAAGGCTGAGGCAGAAGGATTGCCTGAGCGCCAAAGGTTGAGGTAGTGATGGCCATAAGCTTGCCATTGCATGTCAACCTCAGGAACAAAATGAGACTACGACTCAAAAAAAAAAAAAAGTTAATGCAGACACTAGAATGACATCTTCGAACAGCTAAAAGAAAATGTCAACATTAAATTTTATACTCAATGAAAGTAACTTTCAAAAATTAGGATTTTTCAGACCAAAAAGCTGGGAAAATGTGTTGCCAACAAATCTGCACTACCAAAAATGAAAGAAATTTGTTCAAGCTAAGGGGAGATTATATCAGCTAGGCCAGGCGTAGTAGCTGATGCCTGTAATTCTAGCACTTTGGGAGGCCAAGGCAGGAGGATCACTTATAGGCAACATAGCACAATCCCCATCTCAAATAAGAAAAAAAAGGAAAAATTAAAAAAAGAAAGAGGATGGGTATGGTGGCTCACATACGTAACCCCAACACTTTGGGGGCAGAGGCGAGAGGATTACTGAGCCTCGGGGATCGAGATCAGCCTGAGCAACTTGGCAAGATCTCATCTCTACAATAAATAAAATAATTAGCCAGGTGTGGTGGTGGGTACCTGTAGTTCCAGCTACTTGGAAGGCTGAAGCAGAAAGATCACCAGACCACAGCAGGTCAAGGCTGCGGTGGCCATAAATATGCCATTGTACTTCAGCTTGGGCTACAGAATGGTATTCTGACTCAAAAAATAAATAAATAAATAGAAAATTTTTTTAAAAAAGGAAATATGAAGCTACAGAAAGGAATGAAGAGCACTAAAAATGTTAAGTATGTGGACAAAGAAGAAGATCCTTTTCCCCTCTGTTTTACACTTTAAAATAAAATTAACTGGTTTTTTTTTTGGTTTTGAGTTGGAGTCCTACTTCGATGCCCAGGCTAGAGTACAGTGGCATGCTCCTGGCCACTGCAGCCTCGACCTCCTGGGCTCCAGTGATCCTTCTGCCTCAGCCTTCGAAGCAGCTGGAACTACAGGCATGTGACACCATGCCCAGTTAATTTTTTGATTTATTGTAGAAACAGGTCTCATCAAGTTGCCCAGGCTGGTCTCAAACCCCTTGGTTCGGGCAATCCACTCGCCTCGGCCTCCCAAAGTGCTGGGATTACAGGCTGAGCCACCAAGCCTGGCCTAAAATTAACTGTTTAAAGCAAAAGTAATAAGAATATACCCTAAGGTTTTAACACACGTAAAAGTAGAATCTATGACAACAATGACACAAGGGGAAGGGGAAAAAGGGAACAAATAAAAAAACAAGATAGACTTAAACCTAACCGCCACAATAATCATATTAAATGGTCTATGTATATGGTCTAAACACTTCAATAAAAAGACAGAGACTGTTACTGGATTAAAAAAAAAAACCAACTATACCTGTCCACAAAAAATCTACCTTAAACAGTATAAAGATAGATAGATCAAAGATTACAGATACATTAAAAATAAAAAGATAGGCCAGGCTTGGTGGCTGAGCCTGTAATCTCACGCCTTGGGAGGCTGAGGTGAGTGGATTGCCTGAGCCCGCGAGTTCAAGATCCACCTGGGCAACTTGGCGAGACCTCATCTCTACAATAAATCAAAATGAGCCGAGTGTGGTAGCGTGTGCCTGTAGTTCCAGCTACTTGGAAAGCTGAGGCGGAATGATTGCTAGAGGCCTGCAGGTCGAGGCTGCGGTGGCCGGGAGCGGCAACTGCACTCCAGTCTGGGCGACAGAGTGAGATTCCAACTCAAAAAAAAAAAAAAAGTATATTTCCTAATAAAAAGAAGAAGGCTCAATTCATCAAAAAGACGTAATAATCCTAAATACACATAAAGTCAATAATAGGGCTTCAAAATACATGCAGCAAAACTGACCGAACTAAAATAAGAAACAGACAAATCCACAATTAAGTTTGGAGATATCAACACTCCTCTCGGTAACTAACAGAACAAGTTGACAAGAAATCATCCAGGACACAGTTTGCAAAAAGTTTTTACATATCATGTAATATTCAGTAAATCTCTTAGAAGAGTTAAGGAAATATTATCAATATTTCCATTTTACAAATGAGAAGTATCTTGATGGAGATCACACAATGAGTGAGTGAAAAAATATCAGGAATCATAACCCCAGATCCCAGTGCTTTTCCCTCCCTGGCTCCGAATTCACAAATTATCTTGCTTAACAAATATTTTGGGATGGGAGCGGCGGCTCAAGCCTGTAATCCCAGCGCTTTGGGAGGCCAAGGCGAGAGGACTGCCTGAGTTAGGGTTCGAGATCAGCCTGAGCAACATGGTGAGACCTCATCTCTACAATAAATCAAAAAATTAGCCAGGCATGGTAGCTACTTGGAAGGCTGAGGCAGAAGGATCGCCTGAGCCCAGCAGTTGAGGCTGTGGTGGCTGTGGGCATACCACTGCACTCCAGCTTGGGTGACAGAGTGAAACTCTGACTCAAAAATAAAAATAAAATAAATGTTTTTATTTTTATATCACTCATACCAAACAACAATCTTAATCACCAGAAGTCCGAAATAGAGGTGAAAAATTTTAATTTATTTGTCTCAATTTCTACCCTATACTTTTCTGCAAAATGACAGCAATAAAGCTAAAAAAAAAAAAAGGTCTGACTGCTGGGATTCTGATTACACATATCTCATATTGCTCTCTGGCTATTTCACAGACATGTATCTCCTCCCATTTGCTCCCTGATCACAAGGACTACATCTTCTGGTTCCTTGATACATTTTACTGTTCTTTTTTTATTTATTTTTTGAGTTGGAGTCTCACTCTGTCGCCCAGACTGGAGTGCAGTGGCCGCTCCCGGCCACCACAGCCTCGACCTGCTGGGCTCCGGCGATCCTTCCGACTCAGCCTTCCAAGTAGCCGGAATTACAGGCATGCGCTACCACGCCCGGCTGATTTTTTGATTTATTGTAGAGATGAGTTCTCGCTGCCCAGGCGGGTCTCGAACCCGCAGGCTCAGGCAATCCACTTACCTCAGCCTCCCAAAGGTGCGGGATTACAGGCTGAGCCACCGAGCCCAGCTCATTTTACTGTTCTTATAGCATCGGTGACTAACGCCAAAAAAAAATTTTGCTACATACTCACAATACTTAAATTTGCAATGTCAGTACAATTTTTAAATCTTGAAACTCATTATTTCTACAATAAATACTCACTAATAAACTTTCAAAAGACAAAATCTCAAAATCCCATAAATGGTTTTTCTTTTTTTTTTTTTTGAGTTGGAGTCTTACTCTGCCACCCAGACTGGAGTGCAGTGGCTGCTCCCAGTCACCGCAGCCTCAACCTGCTGGGCTCTGGCGATGCTTCCGCCTCAGCCTTCCAAGTAGCTGGAACTACAGGCGCACACTACCATGCCCGGCTAATTTTTTTGATTTATTGTAGAGATGAGGTCTCACCAAGTTGCCCAGGCGGGTCTCGAACCTGCGGGCTTAGGTAATCCACTCACCTCAGCCTCCCAAAGCGCGGGATTACAGGCTGAGTCACCGAGCCCAGCTATGTTTTTTCTTAACTAAAAAAAAAATTGGTGCTGTACATACTCAAGCAAATCTCTTCAATATCTCATTTTTAAATTATATTTACCTTCATTAAAACTATCAGGAACATTGGCCACCAAGAGACACAAGAACCAAGCACCATTTCTAACATGTAGCAAGGCTTCAGCTACATCAACTATAGGAAGCAAGGAAGGGAGCTCTATAAGAAAACAAAGGTAGAGTTACTATTACAGAGTAATATTTCATCATATTATATATTAAACAGTTTTTGACATTTCACAGATGTCATCTAATTCAATTAAAGTGCTTTCTTTTCATCTTCTAGAACTGAGCTATCCAGCAAGATGGTCACTAGTCCCATGTGGCTATTTAAATTTAATTAAGTTAAAAACAATTCACTTCCTTAGTCACACTAGCCACATTTCAAGTAATGTTAGCCACATGAGGCTAGTGGCACACACAACAATACAGAATACTGAACAGCACAACATGGAACATTGCAGAATAAAAAAACAAATAAAAAGCTGGGCACAGTGGTTTGTGCCTGTAATCCTATCTACTTGAGAGGCTAAAGTGGAAGGATTGCTTGAGAATAGGAGTTTGAGACCAGACTAGGCAACAGAGTGAGACCCACATTTCTAAAAATTTGTAAAAGTGTTTAAAACATTGCAGAAAGCTTTATTGGACAGTGCTGGTCTAAAGAGTTATTTTCAGGAAAATCTTTGCATTTGTATGCCCTTTTTTATTTCTATTATTCACACCAATTATAAAGAATCAGGAAAATAAATACAAACAAGAAAATTATAAATTAGCCCCGAATGCGGTAGCTCAACCCTGTAATCCCAGCACTTTTGGAAGTGGAGGCGAAAGGACTACGTGAGTCCACTGGTTCAAGATCAGCCAGGGCAACATGGCAAGACCCTGTCTCTACAATAAACCAAAAAATTAGCTGGGTGTGGTGGCACACATCTGTAGTTCCAGCTACCTGTAAGGCTGAAGTAGAAGGATCACCTGAGCCCAGTTGGTAGAGGATGTGGTGGCCATGAGCATGCCAACTGAACTCCAGCTTGGGTGGCAGAGTGAGACTCCAACTCAAAAAAAAAAATTAATTTATTAAAACCAAATCTAATCTCATTGTTTAAAGTTAATAATATAAAATATTTTTTTGTTTTGTTTTTTAAATTGGAATCTCACTCTGTTGCCCAGACTGGAGTGCAATGGCACGCTCCTGGCTACTGCAGCTTCGACCTGCTGGGCTCTGGCGATCCTTCCACCTCAGCCTTCCAAGTAGCTGGAACCACAGGTGCAAACTATCACGCCCAGCTAATTTTTACTTTATTGTAGAAACGAGATCTTGCCAAGTTACCCAGGTGGGTCTAAAACCTGCAGGCTCAGGCAATCTACTCACCTCGGCCTCCCAAAGTGCTGGGATTACAGGCTGAGTCACCGAGCCCGGCAATGTAAAATATTTTACTTTCATTCCCTGTGGATATTGTTTTTGTTTTAACTTTTAACAAAACATGGGATTATATTCTACTTACCACTTTGCCTTTGCTTTTTCCATTTAACATACTGAAAACATTTTCTAAAATCGTTAACAAGCATTAAACTCATTCAATCAAGTATACTATTTTAATGTCTGCATAATATGCCATACTATGGAAATAATAAAATTTACTTAATCATTGTCCAACTACTTGTCATTTTTGACTTAAACATTTATTAGATGGCCCTTAAAATAACACAACATTTTAGGCTAAGAAGTTACACAGGATGATTTAACAAGAAAATATATGTGAAATGTATCTTAGTACTCAGAACAATACCTGCTTGTAAAATACAAAGTACATCTGCAGCTTCCTCCAAATAGACTGGACTCTCAAAGAGCTCAGAAGACTTGAAAAAAAATTCTCCATTAGACTCAGACACCTTTAAAAAGAAAAAGAAAAAAGACATGAACTCTATTAACTTCAAGTAATGAATTCCCTTATTATTTTTATAATTATTTCTTTTTCTTTTAAGAGACAAAGTCTCTATGCTGCACAGGCTGGTCTTGAGCTCCTGGGCTCAAGCAATCCTCCCACCTCAACTTCCCCAGTAGCAAAGATTACAGGTGTGAGCCATCACACCCAGTTCTATCATTATTTCTTGACCTCACAGATTGTTTCTTAATATGTTACTAACATACTATGGCAAAATATCCAGTAGTCAATCAGTTTTAACCAATTTAACCACAAGTAGCAATCACATTAATTATTATTCAGACATGACAGCTATCGGTTTCAAAAACTGATTTCTACTTAAATATTTGGAGTCAAGAATAATTAAAAAATAAGGCAAGCTAAAGAAATGAACTATAAGCTGGGCTTGGTGGCTCAACCTGTAATACCATGCTTTGGGAGGCTGAGGTGAGTGGATTGCCTGAACCCACGGGTTCGAGACCTGCCTGGGCAACTTGACGAGACCGCATCTCTACAATAAATTAAAAAAAAAATTAGCCAGGCGTGGTAGCGCGCACCTGTAGTTCCAGCTACTTGGAAGGCTAAGGCGGAAGGATCGCCGGAACCCAGCAGGTAGAGGCTGCGGTGTCCGGGAGTGTGCTACTGTACTCCAGTCTGGGCAACAGAGTGAGACTCCAACTCAAAAAAAAAAAAAAAAAAAGAACTACAAATGCTACCAACATAAGCTGTTGATTAAAAGAAGCTAACAACTACAAACTTAAAGCAATATAGCAAAATAAATTTATGTTCTATTCTGAATAAACTATTCGAAAATCAATTAAAACTTAAATCAACAAAACCTACTAACTTTTTTGAAAATGTTCTACAGTAGTTTTATCACTTATTTCCCATGATAAAGAGTACAATACTGAAAAACTGGAAACTCCCAGAGGAGAAAAGTCACTTAATTTATTAGAGTCATCAAGTGATGTAGAAGGAAAGATATAGAAAAAAAATTGGTTGAAATTTAAAAGTATCAGTATAGTAGAAAAGAGAAGGAAATTATTATTTATGATAAAAAGAAATTCTACAGAGAATTGTAATATATCTTAAAAACTTTTACCTAAACTGGGCTCGGTGGCTCAGCCTGTAATCCCAGTGCTTTGGGAGGCTGAGGTGAGTGGATTGCCTGAGCCCGCGGGTTCAAGACCCACCTGGGCAAATTGGCAAGACCTCATCTCTACAATAAATCAAAATGAGCCGGGTGTGGTAGCACGCCTGTAGTTCCAGCTACTTGGAAGGG
>NW_007258124.1:824392-830332 GCF_000164805.1 Carlito syrichta | reverse complement strand
TCCAGTCTGGGTGACAGAGTGAGACTCCAACTCAAAAACAAAACAAAACAAAACAAAACATTTTTACCTAAAAATGGCCAAAACTCCCCTACTAGTATTTTCTTTGAAACAGAATTTAGGCCAGGCACAGTGACTCACGCCTACAATCCCAGCACTTTGGGAGGCCGAGGTGAGAGGACTGCCTAAGCCCACAGGTTGGAGATTAGCCCAGGAAACTTGGTGAGACCTTATCTCTACAATAAATCAAAAAATTAGCCAGGCATGGTGGCACATGCCTGTAGTTCCAGCTACTTAAGGCTGAGGTGGAAGAATCATCTGAGCCCAGCAGTGGAGGCTACAGTGACTGTGAGCATGCCACTGCACTCCAGCCTGAATGACAGAGTGAGACTCCAACTCAAAAACAAAACAAAACAAACAAAAAAACAGAATTTAGTCTTTTTTATATTACAAATGATAAAACTAAACTATATTTACAATAAATTTCTTTTTTTTTTGAGTTGGAGTCTCACTCTGTCGCCCAGAGTGGAGTGCAGTGGCCACTCCCGACCACCGCAGCCTCGACCTGCTGGGCTCCGGCGATCCTTCCGCCTCAGCCTTCCAAGTAGCCAGAATTACAGGCATGCGCTACCACGCCCGGCTGATTTTTTGATTTATTGTAGAGATAAGGTCTCGCTGCCCAGGCGGGTCTCGAACCCGCGGGCTCAGGCAATCCAGTCACTTCAGTCTCCCAAAGGCGCGGGATTACAGGCTGAGCCACCGAGCCAGGCATATTTATAATAAATTAACAGACCCCAAAAGTAAACCACTTTTGCCTTTGACACTCAGGGACTAATCTCATAAAGTCATCTTAATATAAATATACAATTTAGTTATTTGTATGATAGATCCTTGATTCACAAATTTATTTATTTATTTATTTTTGAGTTGGAATTTCACTCTGTTGCCTAGGCTGGAGTGCAGTAGCACACTCATGGCCACTGTAGCCTCGACCCACTGGGCTCAGTTGATCCTTCCACCTCAGCCTTCCAAATTTTTTTATTTATTGTAGAGACGAGGTTTTGCCAAGTTGCCCAGATTAGTCTCAAACCCCTAGGCTCAAGGAATCCTCTCACTTCCGCCTCCCAAAGTGTTGGGCTTACAGGTGTGAGCCACCACGCCTGGCCTTTATGTTTCTGAGTGGAGATCTCACTCTGCTGTCCAGGATGGAGTGCGGTAGCATAAGCATAGCTCATTGCAGCCTCACCTCCTGGGCTCCGGTGATCTTTCCTCCTCAGCCTCCTGAGTAGCTAGGACTACAAGCACAAGCCATCACGCCCAGCTAGATCATCACAAATTTAAAATGCAGAGTATCTCTGGGAATGGTGGCTCATACCTGTAATCCTAGCACTTTGGGAAGTCAAGGAAGGAGGATTACTTGAAGTCAGGAGTTTGAGACCAACCAGGGCAAGACAGCAAGACCTCAATATAAAAAAAAAAAAAAACCCAGCCATAGTGGCTTGAACTACTTGGGAAACTCAGTTGAGAAGATTGCTAGAATCCAGAAGTCCAAGGATGCAGTGAGGTATGACTGCACTACTACACTCCAGCCTGAGCAATAGAGCAAGACCCTGTCTCTAAAAATAAATAAATAAGCCAGGCACAGTGGCTCACACCTGTAATCCCAGCACTTTGGGAGGCAGAGGCAAGAGGATTCCCAAGTCCAGGGATTTAAGACCAGCCTGGGGAACTTGGCAAGATCTTACCTCTACAATAAACCAAAAAATTAGCTGGATGTGGGGGCACACACCTGGTTCTAGCTACTTGGAAGGTTGAGGCAGAAGGATCACCTGAGCCCAGCAGGTAGAAGCTGTGGTGACCATCACCAAGCCACTGTTTTCCATCCAGCCTGGGCAACAGAGTGTGAGACTCCAACTCCGAATAAATAAATAAGTAAATACAATTCAGAGTTTCAATTAACTATAATTATCCAAAGGACCATGACCTAAAGTAATCTATAATTTTGCTGAGAAGAGAACTTGAATAGCCTTCATTAGCATATAAGAACAATTCAGTCATTCAGTGAGTGAGACCTGTCAATCATCCTACATCCAATCAGCATTGTACTCTCAATACCATTATGAGACAGTTAATATTCATCCAGTGTGAATTACATACATGTATCAGTTATACTTCATTACATTTTACAGGAGAAATTATATCTTATAAAGGTATTAGGAAATTTGGTGATTTGATTTATTTGTTTCGGTTTTTTTTGAGTTGGAGTCTCACTCTGTTGCCCAGGCTGGAGTGCAGTGGCATGCTCACAGCTGCCACAGTCTTTACCTGCTAGGCTTAGGCAATCCTTCCACCTCAGCCTTCCAAGTAGCTGGAACTATAGCCACGCACAAATTTGGTGATTTGTACAAGTTTTAACATAAATTCCTTTCTAAATGTCAAGAAGTCATTTTTTCCATACAGAAAAAAAATCAATGATAACAAATGCAGAATAATCATAAATGAGAAAAAACAGTAATTAGAGAAAGAAAGGTTTTAAGGCAGGCTTTTAATATCCTTTCAGTCTTTGGGGGAAAAAAGCACATATCAAGTAGAAATGAGAGTAGAAGATACAATTGCCTATTTCTGTCTATCTTTGTATATGTAGACATCAAATCATGCCTACTTTGAGATATGGTTAAAAGAAATGCACCTTGTTCATAATCGCCAACAGTTCACTAAGCACAAGACGCAATCGACGAGGTGAATCACTGTGCTCAAATTCTAATGTCAGACCATGCTGAAGCTGTGATACCAGGATGCTCTCTCCACTGCCTCCTCCAAGTTTATGCCTAATTAATGTAAACATGCAAAATAATTATGATAACATTGTTATAGAAATAATTGTGTAAATGTTATCTTTTATTGAAATAAGCTACAAAAGAATATATAAATCCTAAATGTGTTTATTAATTCTGAAATACTATTTAGCTTGCCTGTGTATTTTAGGAATTCACACAAGATATAAAGACTCCATGAAACTGATAGTAATTGGCTTGATTATTTTAGCACAAATACAACAGTATGTGGCCAAACTTCTCTAGACAACATTTTATAATATGGAATTCAAAAGATACTAGAATTTTAACTATAAATAGAAAAGACCTAATTAAAATATTCTCCAGAATTCTCATTTTATCTTTTCTGGAGGAGCATTTGATTCCCTATTTCTTTGCAAAGCAAGTAAATTCCAATCCATATATTACATAACACAACATTACCTAAGCTGCTGTTCTTTGCTGGCATCCTGTTCTAAAGCATGAAAGTCCACAGATAACAATGCAACAATGGAGTTGACAGCTTCTACTCCAGAGAGAAGGCGAAGGATAAGTTTTTTATCCTGAGCCCAGCTTTGGCTCTGGTCAGCAGGAGCACAGAGTGCCATCCGAACCAAGCAAGGTAGGAGAAGTCTTAATTCTGGATCACTTAAAGACGCCAGGCGAACAACATCCACCTTCTGCATCGCCTCGAAAGCAAAAGGGCTGACAAACTGAAGGCTTGTACACTCAGTCATCATCACTGTCGATCCTAATGGTAAAAATACAAATGAAAGTAGGGGGGTAACTTCCACATGCATAAACACTCCTGTTTTTAAAAACCCTGAAAAATGTGGTGTATCTTTAACAGCCCCCTATGTTGGCAATGTTCCTGGCATAATTAAAGATGAGGCTCTCTGTCTCCCTATGCTTCTACTGCCATCTGGAAAAAAGACAAAGAAAACAAGAGTATATTAATGTTTCTTCCAGTCTCAGGAGCTTCTGCTCTAATACTCTCATTTTACAGAGAAGAACCAGGAAGCCCAGAGAGTGTAAGTAACAGACCCAAAGTAATATTACTAGTTAGTAGCACAATCCAAGGCTGAACCCTCATCTACTAAATCCCAGAACAAGACTCTCCAACATATCAGTCATATGAGTTCCACAAAAGGTAAACAAAAGTAAATGAATGGTCACAGTTAAGAATGCTCCTCTTCCATACCTCTTTAATTTCACATGCCTACCCGACAGTTTACAGAACTGTCGGGCTTCTCCTTTCTACCCTCCATGAGTCGGTGGAAAAACTGGTAAATCACCTCACTGGGCAGAATCAATGTCAGATTCAAGGCCGTGGAGGCCCTAACACTGTCTTATGTCCCCCTGTGATACTGGGTTAAAAAAACAACAAGAGATGTGTGGGTGCTATGGAAGACAGACGAGTCCCACTTGGGCACTTCTCTGTTTTCAAGAGTAATCCAAGGCACACAAAACAAACAAACAAACAAAAAGCTGGGAGCAGGGAGCCAAAGCCATCCCCTCGTAAGCCCAACCGACCAGCAGAACCGAGAGTAAAAGTCGAGGGCAAAAACGTTGCGCTGCTTTCAAGGAGGAGCTGGTCTTTTAACAGAGGGGCGGGCTGACGGAGCGGAGGCGCCGAGACCCGAGTGCTCATAGTCTCGCCCCGGGCGTCACGAGAACCAACAAGTCCCTCAGGCTGAGAAAAGTCTGGCCAGCTGCCGACACGGACCGCCTGAGAAGCGGGCGCTTCATACCTGAAGGTCTACCCTCCAGCCTCACGGGACCCCACCCGGATTCCGCGTCCTAGAAGCGGGACACGGCGGAAACGGAGAGCGCGGTCCGAAGTCGGGCCTAGGCGATAATCCGGATCCCCAAACCCCAGCTGGGCCCCGAGTCGATCTGGGCACTAAGAACTCAGACGCCGGGACGGGTCGCTGAGACGAAGGGGGCAGGATGGGGACACCGCACAGAGGCAGAACCGGGACTGGAGAGCGGGAAAGCGGAACAGACTTTTTCGACCTGCACCCAGCACCTTCATTCATCCCCAGCGTCTGACTCTCGTCGGCCACCGTAGTGTACTGAGAGGAAGAGCGGCTGCGAGGGGGAACCCGGGGACGTCGGCGCCCAGGCCGCCGTGCGCGTGCGCGGCCCTGCCCCTTCCTCCGCCCGGCTCCCTCTGCCCAACTTCATCTCCGAAAACGGAGAAACGTGGTTTCGGGCGGTTTTCCAGTGCCTACCAGCTGTGTCCTTTTAGACAAGGCACTAAGCCACTCAGAGCTTCAGCGTCACCATCACAGGATCGCCGTGGCATTCAGACGACATAGCGTATGTAAAAAGACTGTCAAAGTTGTCCCCAAGAAAGGGATTGGCAATAGTGGGAAACGGCCCGGGGAGGGGGGCACAACAGGGGTACCTGCAAAATGAACACTTGTATACCTAACCCTGAATTGCGCCCCACATGTTTAAAATAAACAAAACAAAACAAAAAATCTTTAAAAATAAAGTCCCTATTATCCTCGGACACTAATGGAATCAGACTGTATTCTAACTCTGCCTGTACCCTCCCACCCAGCTGAGTTCTAGAATCCCAAGATATGTAGAATTTAAAAAGTAATCGAATCCTAAACTTTCTTCTGTTCTCTACCTCCCACACTCACTGTCAGAAGTTAAAATGTCTCCCTTTCAGGGTTCTTAACGTAGGGTCCATAAATCTTTAGAGGGGCGGTCAATAGAGATTCAGGAATTCTCTGGAATCCTGTTCAGAACTGAGTGCTCTGGAAAAAGGGTCTAAAACTTTCAGCAACTTCTCAAAAGGAGCCAGACACCCAGAAAAGAAGCCCTGGTTCATATATTAAGAACTGCAGCCTAGCCGGGCTCGGTGGCTCAGCCTGTAATCCCGCGCCTTTGGGAGGCTGAGGTGAGTGGATTGCCTGAGCCCGCCGGTTCGAGGCCCGCCTGGGCAACCAGACCTCATCTCTACAATAAATCAGCTGGGCGTGGTGACGCATGCCTGTAATTCCGGCTACTCGGAAGGCTGAGGTGGAAGGATCTCCAGAGCCCAGGAGGCAAGGTTGCAGTGGCCGGGAGTGGCCACTACACTCCAGTCTGGGCTACCGAGTGAGACTCCAACTCA
>NW_007258124.1:784249-824372 GCF_000164805.1 Carlito syrichta | reverse complement strand
AAAAAATCAGCCGGGCGTGGTAGTGCATGCCTGTAATTCGGGCTACTTGAAAGGCTGAGGCGGAAGGATTGCCAGAGCCCAGGAGGCGAGGCTGCGGTGGCCGGGAGCGGCCACTGAACTCCAGTCTGGGCGACAGGGTGACACTCAACTCAAAAAAAACAAAAACAAAAAAACTGCAGTCTATATATTTTCATACTATTTCTTGTTCCTGTTTCTTTTCTTTTCTTTTTTTTTTGAGTTGGAGCTGCATTCACTCTGTCACCCAGGCTGGAGTGCAGTGGCACACTCACAGCCACCACAGCCTTGACCTGCGGGGCTCAGATGATCCTTCTGCCTCAGCCTTCCAAGTAACTGGAACTACAGGCGTGTGCCACCACATCCAGCTAATTTTGTTGATTTTTATTGTAATGAGGTGTCACCAAGTTGCCCAAGCTGGTCTGGAGCCCATGGGCTCAGGCAATCCTCTCACCTCGGCCTCCCAAAGTGCTGGGATTATAGGCATGAGTCACCACGCCCGGCTCTCTTCCTGTTACTGTCAACGTGTATCTGGCACCTATTAACCAGATGCTGTGCTAGGAAAAAATATTTTTTTAGTCGGAGTCTCAGTCTGTCTACCCAGACTGGAGTGCAGTGGTGTGAGCACAGTTTACCACAGCCTTAATCTCCTGAGCTCAGGTGGTTCTTCTTCAGCCTCCCAAGTATCGGGAACTACAGTTAGTAGTCATCACACCTGGCTAATTTTTTTTTTTTTTTTTGAGTTGGAGTCTCACTCTGTCACCCAGACCGGAGTGCAGTGGCCGCTCCCGGCCACCGCAGCCTCGACCTGCTGGGCTCTGGCAATCCTTCCGCTTCAGTCTTCCAAGTAGCTGGAACTACAGGCGTGCGCTACCACACCCAGCTCATTTTTTATTTATTGTAGAGATGAGGTCTCGCCAAGTTGCTCAGGCGGGTCTCGAACCCACGGGCTCAGACAGTCCACTCACCTCAGCCTCCCCAAGGCGTGGGATTACAGGCTGAGCCACCGAGCCCGGCTTTTTTACAATTTTTTTATCTCGTTAGGTTGCCTAGGCTGGTCTCAAACTCCTGGGCTCAAACAGTCCTCCCACCTCGGCCTCCTAAAGTGCTGGGATTACAGGAGTAGCCACTGCTCCTGACCTGAAAACAAAAACATTTTGCAGAGATAAATACTTCAAGGCTTTGACTAGAGTGGTATACTCTCCACTCTTGTCAAGAGTGGTAACCTCTCTACTCTTGTCAAGAGTGGTAACCTCTCTACTCTTGTCAAAGCCTTAAAGTACTTATTTCTGCAAAATGTTTTTGTTTTCAGGCCAGGTGCGGTGGTTTATGCCTGTAATCCCAGCACTTTGGGAGATCGAGATGGGAGGATTGCCTCAGTCCACGGGTTCGAGACCAGTGCGGGCAACTTGAACTGTGAGGCCTCATTTCTACAATAAATGGCAACTTACGACCTCATTTCTACAGTAAATCAAAAAATTAACCGGGCATGGTGGTGTGTGCCTGTAATTCCAGCTACTTGGAAGGCTGAGGCAGAAGGATCCCTAGAGCCCAGCAGGTCGAGGCTGCAGTGGCTGTAAGCGTGCCACTGCATTCCAGCCTGGTTGACAGAACAAGACTCCAACTCAAAAAATGAAGAAAATAAAATAAGATCTGACTTTAAACACAGAAAATCAGCAGAGGAAGAAAAGAGCTAATATGTGTTGCAGTATTTCTCAAAATTGTTTACACCTGACCCACAGCAATAAATTTCACATGTGACCTCAAATACACATATGCATATATCCACATATATGTTGCATGTAATAAACTTGATAAATGCATACATTTATATACTACATAAACATATAAACATAACATATACCCACATTTACATGGAAACAAATATTTTATGAATAGTACATGTGCATATATTCTATTTCATTTTTTTTTTAATTGCTGGTCACTACACACTAAAATTGATTTCACAATTGAACTCTCTATTGAACTCTCACTAGAACTATGGTAAGTTATTTATTATCTGATTTAATCCTCTGAGGTAGGTAATATTATTCTCAATTTTACAATTGCAGAAATTAAGACTGAGAGAGGTTAAGCGATTTAACCACTATAGATGATCATCTCACAGGAAGAATGTGAATTGGTTTGAGGGCTGAATGACGGGAAGATGTGGATAGAACTAAATTATTTCTGAGATCTTTTCCAACTCTAATTATGATCCTTTGTTCACTAATGGAGAAACAACATACAGATTCAATATCTCCATCTTGATATACAGAAAACAGCAAACCATATCCAGCCTGAAAAAGACAGTGGGAGTGTCATTGTGATGAGTGCTGACACTGATCTTCCTCCAAGTCTCCCTCTCCTCCTCTTCCAATTCTTATCTCAGTGAATATTACCACCACCTTAAGTTGCTCAAGCCAGGAACCTGAAAGCATACTAGACTCCAGTCTCTCCCCCTCATATTAATTTAGCAGAAATCTTTCAAATTGTTGAAACATTATAGTTTGCCAATAAAATCATTTTATAAAAGATACCCTAGTGAGAAAAAGATTTACTCGTGAGCTTTTACATTTAGTTCTGCTTCCTCTGAGGCCAACTTCCTAACTAAAGTAAAATCAGTTTTTTCAACCGGGCTCAGTAGCTCAGCCTGTAATCCCGCACTTTGGGAGGCTTAGGTGAGTGGATTGCCTGAGCCCGCAGGTTCGAGACCCTCCTGGAAACTTGGTGAAACCTCATCTCTACAATAAATCAAAAAAATTAGCCGGGCATGGTAGCTGAGGCGGAAGGATCACCGGAGCCCAGCAGGTCGAGGCTGCAGTGGCCAAGAGCGGCCACTGCACTCCAGTTCGGGTGACAGAGTGAGACTCCAACTCAAAAAAAATAAATAAAATAAAATCAGTTTTTTCAGTGGTGGCTCACACCTGTAATCACACTTATGGGAGACTAAGACGAGAGGGTTGCCTGAACCCAGGGGCTGGAGACCAGCCTGGGCAACATGGCAAGACTTCGGCTCTACGGTAAATAAAAAAAAATTAGCCAGGCATGGTGGCGCGTGCCTGTAGTCCCAGCTACTTGGAAGGCTGAGGCGTGAGGATTGCCTGAGTCCAGCAATTCAAGGCTGCAGTAGTTGTGATCCACTCCAGCCTGGGCAGCAGAGTTAGACTCTGACTCAAAAAATATATATATATTAAAAAAGAAAAAAAAAACGTACAGCTTAGATGTTTAATTAGGTCGATTATCTTCTAAAATGGTTAATAATCTTACTGGAATCCTTTTGGAACTACAAATTAATTCTAATATTTAGCCCGTAAATCAAAAAATCTTCTATCTCATATATTTATGGTATACCCTTTTGTAATTACAAAATGAGGAAATATCTTTTAATGGCAATATGGTACTGAGGCCCATTACTATTTCTAATTACCAAAAGATATATTTTCTCAATTCTATGATGACTTTTTTCTACATTTTAACGTATCTTAAATTGGAATATGTTTCAAGAAAGTATGCTAAATTTTATTTGGCAGCATTTTTTCCTAGTGGCACATTAAATGATGATGTCTTACATCAGTGATGTCTTACTGGTATCTTACACTTGATGAAACATCTAGTTCCTGTCTTGTTTATGTCAAAAGACTCCTTCATAAATAGAGAAAACATTCTCAATACTATAAGAAAATGACTGACGGTACTGGGAAACTATGGGGGAGAGGGAATGGGATTAACAGTAGCAAATATCTGTCGGGGGATGGGAAAACACCTCTTATCAACAGGGTGCCTGAATGAAACGTCATTGTACACCTAACCCTTAACTGTACCCCACAAAACCATAATAAAAAATACTGATTAATTATAAAAAAAAAAGAAAACATTCTCCTTATAACATCTACTTTTACTCTTTCCACTTTATTTTTAAACCAGACCGGAGGAAAAAAGAAACAGAAACAAAAAGAAGAGGGAAAAAAACCACATTGGAGTATCTATTATGTTTCGTGTGTGCTAGGTGCGTTATGTAGATTGCAGAGAATAGAGCTTCTAGAAATGAGAAGACCTATTTATTTATTCATTTATTTATTTATTTTGAGTTGGAGTCTCACTCTTGTCGCCCAGGCTGGAGTGCAGGGGCACGCTCATGGCCACCGCAGCCTCGATCTGCTGGGCTCTGACGATCCTTCAGCCTCAGCCTTCCAAGTAGCTGGAATTACAGGCGTGCACTACCACACCCGGCTGATTTTTTATTTATTGTAGAGATGAGGTCTCACCAAGTGGCCCGGGCGGGTCTCGAACCCACAGGCTCAGGCAATCCACTTGCCTTGGCCTCCCAAAGTGCTGGAATTACAGGCTGAGCCACTGAGCCCGGCTACCTGGCCCTATTTTTTTTTTTGAGTTGGAGTCTCACTCTGTCGCCCAGACTGGAGTGCAGTGGTCGCTCCCGGCCACCGCAGCCTCGACCTGCTGGGCTCCGGCGATGCTTCCGCCTCAGCCTTCCGAGTAGCCGGAATTACAGGCGTGTGCTACCACGCCTGGTTGATTTTTTGATTTATTGTAGAGATGAGGTCTCGCTGCCCAGGTGGGTCTCGAACCCACGGGCTCAGTCAATCCACTCACCTCAGCCTCCCAAAGGCACAGGATTACAGGCTGAGCCACCGAGCCCAGCTCCTGGCCCTATCTTATCTTATATGATGACTTTCATGTTTCAGCCTGTCAACATCTCTCTTATACTGGTAATCTGCCTTAGTTTAGCAGACTATATCTTCATTGTTATGGGTAAAATGTTGAAAAGAATTCAGTCCAGCCAAGGTCTATACTTGAGCATTAGAGATCCTTCTGGGTTGACATGGTTCTTTAGGTATGGTTCAACCAATTATGTATCAACTCAACTACTAAAACACTTCCCTGCTTTGGAATGAAGTTCAGTTTCCTTAGAGCGGAACTCAAAAGACAAGAGACTTTCATGTCTGACCTCTCTCTAGCTTGGATTCCCACCATATCCCACCATGGCATCTTCATTTTAGTCTGTGTGAACTGCTTGTTTCCCAAATCCTCCTCACTATTCTTAGATCTTCTCACCACAGCTCCTACTGTCTAGAGTGTCTTTCACTCTCTTTCTTTATACAAACTCTTACATGTCTTAAGTCTCATCTCCACTGTTCCCTTGCTAAGAGACCTTTCCCTGGCAAACTACCTACCCTCCCTTCACTAGATTAGGTGTCCCCCTTCCATAATCCCAAGACACCCTTTGCTTCCTTCAGCCATAGTACTTTTCACACATACGTTGTAATTGTTAGAACTTTTCTGTCTCTTCTACCAGAAAGTGAGTACTTTTAGGGCAGAGATCATATTTATTTCCTGCTAGAACTCTATATCACTTAACATTGTTTTCTCTAATTAATGATTCAAGCATAAAGATACCATGAAATTTTATTAAATAACTTGCTGAATATTCATTCTCATAATTATCAGTTTATCAATGCTGTCAAAATAAAAGGTAATGGTATTGATTCCAGTTACTTCATCATAGGTATGCACTGCATTGTTATTCATATCACCTAATTATGTTCATCCAAGTATGTTTCCAAGTAGATTGAAGGCTGCAGGTCAGATTTGTATCGCATAACTAGTATGTAGTAATCAATTATTTTATTGTACAAATAATGTTTTAGTGAAACTATACCAGCTTCCAATGATCTTCTTGACCAAGTCAAATAAATTTGTTCGTTTCTGGGGCCTACCTTTACAAAATTTTTAAATTGGAAAAGTTGCCCATTTTCACTCTTGCAGTTTTTTGAGCATTTCTGAAATCGTATCTGCAAGTTCTTTTAGCACCCAGGAGTCAGTTCACATGGATGTGGAGACTTCAGCAGGTAGCTCCTTGAAATCAGTTAACTATCTCAGGTTTAACTTCTATTATAAGCATGTTATTCAAGCTGATTTTTCTTTTTTTTTCTTTTTCTTTCTTTTCTTTTTTTTTTGAGTTGGAGTCTCACTCTTCACCTAGACTGGAGTGCAGTGGCCGCTCCCGGCCACCGCAGCCTCGACCTGCTGGGCTCCGGTGATCCTTCCGCCTCAGCCTTCCAAGTAGCCGGAATTACAGGCACGCGCCACCATGCCCAGCTAATTTTTGATTTATTGTAGAGATGAGGTCTCGCCAAGTTGCCCAGGCGGGTCTCGAACCCGCGGGCTCAGGCAATCCACTCACCTCAGCCTCCCAAAGGCGCGGAATTACAGGCTAAGCTGCCGAGCCCAACTTTCTTTCTTTTTTTTTAATGGAATGGATTGGGACAGAAGGGAGGTAAAGCTGAATAGTAACTACCTGTATCCGTCTTTATTCTTTATGTAAACATATTTAAATGCCCTTTCTGTTGACTGTAAGCACCTTTTGTCTTTCTCTTGAAGCCTTAATTCATTCTGTATTTGACACTCCTATAGAAGATAGGTATTAAACAATCATCCCTCACATTTTCACTTTTTTTCCCCCCATTGAGGCATTTTATTACAGCCCTAGAAAAATCATCCCAGGATTCTCCTTCCTGTGTGTTTTCAGACTTCTTTGTGATCCATGATGCCACTTGAGGTGTCAGTACAATGAAACCAAACTGACGGGAGATGATTCTGCCACTTTTCTAGATCTTCGAGTTGCACATCAAGTCTGGGGCTGATCATGCCACACGTTGAACCTGCCTGTGAGGTTCACAACAATTTTCCCATCTCTGTGATCATCAGTGATTTCAAATTCACCTGTGTAACCATGCTTCATCATCACAGTTAGAAACTAGATTATGTGCCGGGCTCGGTGACTCAGCCTGTAATCCCAGCACTTTGGGAGGCCGAGGTGAGAGGACTGCCTGAACCCACAGGTTCGAGAACAGCCCGGGCAATTTGGCAAGACCTATCTCTACAATAAATAAAAAAAAATTAGCCGGGCGTGGTAGCGTGCCTGTAGTTCCGGCTACTGGGAAGGCTGAGGTGAAAGGATCATGGGAGCCCAGCAGGTTGACACGGGGGTGGCCGTGAGCATGCCACTGCACTCCAGCCTGGGCCACAGAGTGAGACCCCGCCTCAAAAAACAAACAAAAAGAAACTGAATGACGACTTGGGAGCACAGCCTAATAAGAACCTGACGTTTGCCTCTCTTTTCTGTATTGTTGATGCTTTTGAGAGCATTAACCAGGACATTAATGTGCACCATGATAGCACAGAAAGATGGCAGAAAGAGCCAGGTTTTTGGGGAGTTTTTTTCATTTTTTTGCAATTCCCTTTGAGGTTCACAAAGCTGGTTAAAAGGTATTGTTAGGGTACGGACGGACCAGGTGAGGGTGGAGAGGCGCAGGGAGGCGCGCAGCACTGCCGGGACTGGCAAGCCGGAGGTGCGCGCTGGCAACCCAGAAATCTGAGTAGATGCAAAGAATTGCAGCACACAGAGGTGAGAGAAGAAAAGATTTATTTAAGAAAAAGTTCACCCCCCACAGACAGGGAGTGGGCCTACACTCTAGTGAGTGTGGCGTCGTAGCCCCCCAGAGTCCTGGCTTAAATCCTTCTCTTCGAGATGTTGCAAGTGACTGCCGTGACTTCCTTATTGACCACCTGTGGATGTCTTGGAGAACCTGTGACACAGAGACCCATTAATGTTTGCCCACATTATCATAGCCCCTAGAGAAGGGCATGACAAGGATTCTAATTCTCCTGCACCTTCCCGAACGACACTCCTTAGAGCTAGTGGAGGGTGCACCTCCTCTTATCTCCTAGGCATTCCCAGTGGGTAGCTTCTGGGGATCCTTGGCTTCCCTATAGTTAGGGCCCAATTTATTGGAACATGGAATCCCCACCTGCTCTCCCTCTGAGCAGTCATAACTTTTGTTTTTACAAGTTTCATGACTTTTACAGTCCTTGCCCAATGCATGATGTCTTAGGCCTTGTAAATTCCCTTTACTCTAGGCAGGCTTGATTGCCACTATGAGATACCTCTGATACCTGGAAGTCTGTTTCTGAAAAGACAAAGTCAGTAAAGTTAATTATACTTAAAAGTGTGCATTTCTCCAAAAGCACAGCTTCTGTTTTCTCATCATTGTGTCTGGGTTTAAGAACAAGATGACAAATGGCTTTCCACTCTTGGTCTGTCCTTTCAGGTATGGTCATTGTTTTCATTTACAAATAAGCAAGTTGAGATGGAGAGGTTCACTGTTTTGCCTGAATTTACAAGCCAGAATGTGACAAACCTAGGAGTATGGGAATCCTAATCTCATGATCCTAAACTACTACTATTAATATTAAAACAAGAGTCAAGTAATTAGAGTTTTATAATTTAAATTATTTGCAGAACTCACATTTCAGCTAAGTTCTGTAGTTTGAGGTGTTTATCACAAAAAATCAATAAAAAATATTTAGTCAAAAGTATTTAAGTGCCTCACTCTAATTCTAGGTGTTGTGTTGGATGCTGGAGATACAATGGTAAGCAAAATAGACCCGATTTCTGCCCTCTTAGAGTTGTTTGATAGACACAAATAACCAAACAAATATAAACTATGACAAACACTATGAAGGCTACACATTGGGTATTATTACACTAAGAATATATAACAAGGAAACCGGATCTGAGGCACGGGGGTACGCGTTCATGGGGGGAGGCTTTAAGGCAAACATAACCATGGCGCTTTCAAGGAACTCAAACACCTAAGCAGCTAGGAAAAAAGCATAAAGAGAGGTCCATTTGAAGGCTGCACTTATATTTAAAGCAAGAAGCAGCTATTAGCCAGGCTCAGTGGCTCAGCCTGTAATCCCGAGACTTTGGGAGGCTGAGGTGAGTGGATTGCCTGAGCCCACGGGTTCGAGACCCGCCTGGGCAGCGAGACCTCATCTCTACAATAAATCAAAAAATCAGCGGGGCGTGGTAGCGCATGCCTGTAATTCCGGCTACTTGGAAGGCTGAAGTGGAACGATCGCCAGAGCCCAGCAGGTCGAGGCTGCAGTGGCCGGGAGCGGCCACTGCACTCCAGTCTGGGTGACGGAGTGAGACTCCAACTCAAAAAATAAAAAAAAAAGCAGCAGCTATTAAAGTTACTAGCTACTAAGTAAGGAATGCACTGAGAGTAGAGATCAAGTTAGGAGTACCTGTATATTGCAATGGTTCACTCAGATAAGGTAGTTTAATCTAATCTAATACCTTTTATGACACCGAATAATGCTAATTTAGATTAAGATTTGGCCAGCAGAAATAAAAATGAACATATTTGATAAATCATCAATACACAAGACTGATAGTTATTGATGACCGGCTTCAAGGAGGAGTTTATGGTTTGCATAACAGGATAGTGTCATGCATTAGTAACAGAAACATTATAAGGTCCAGGTGGATTTTGTGGAAAAAATATTATTAGTTTTAGTAATAAGATTTGCTCATAACAAAAAGAGAATGACAGAACCAACACTTAACTCAGGCATTCTGAATGCAAGTCTGTAAAACACTGTGGCTTGGGGGATGTGGTATGGTTAAAATGTATCAAGATTTTTTCTCTATAGTATATAGCAGTAAAGTAAGTCTTTAAAACATCAACCTTTTAACTTCACAGAAGGTCATCCCTGGCACAATTCGGAGCCAGGTTTTTCTGGTAGAAAAAATAAAACTCGGCCCAACCAATATCAATATCATTCTCAAACAGAATTTCTGGTTATAGCTGTACGACTTTTAATGAAGGGTTCCTTAATCCTCAGTCCAGTATTGCTAACTCTCCTATAGTAGACATAGGAAGATACTAAAAACTACAGAATAACCGAATAGATGCCACCAAGAATATATTCAAAAGTTAAATGTATTTTTTGCCATCAGCCAAAAACATTATCTTCCTTTCTCCTTTGTTTTTGTCTTATGTGAACTGCTCCCATAAACTAATGCCTTTTGGACTTGTGTACCCTTAATTCTATGTTCTTTGGGGACCCAGGAGGAACCTGACATATAAGCTAGTTGTAAACAGAGCAAAATCCTTTTAAAATCTTTAAAGCAAAACCTGGACATTTTCATTTAACATGCTTCAGAGAAAACGGTTCCTACTAAATTTTCACTTCCTTTCCTAGAAACTGCTGTATTTGAAAGGTTACTTATCTCCAACTTTATTCTGAAGTGGATTCTCTGACTCTAGAACTCTCAAATATCTACAATGGCTACCATATTCTCAAAGTCTTTTTGTTTTGGGTTTTAAAATTTTTTTTATTTGTGTTGGAGTCTCACTCTGTCACCCAGACTGGAGTGCAGTGGCCACTCCCGGCCACTGCAGCTTCGACCTGCTGGGCTCCGGCGATCCTTCCGCCTCAGCCTTCCAAGTAGGTGGAACTACAGGTGCGCGCCACCACGCCCAGCTAGTTTTTGATTTATTGTAGAGATGAGGTCTCGCCAAATTGCCCAGGTGGGTCTGGAACCCGCAGGCTCAGGCAATCCACTCACCTCAGCCTCCCAAAGCGCGGGATCACAGGCTGAGCTGAGCCCGGCTTGGGTTTATTTTTTGAGTAGTGGTCTCGTCCTGTCGCCAGGCTGGAGTGCAGTAGCGTGATCACGACTATCACAGCTAACAGCAGCATTGACTTCCTGAGCCCAGGCAATCCTTCCATCTCAACATCCCAAGTAGCTGGAACTACAGGTATGGGCCAAACACGCCCAGCTCAATCTTTTTTACTTTTTGTTGACATGGTTTTACTATGTTGTCCAGGCTGGTATGGAACTTCTGGGCTCAAGCAATCTTCCCAGCTCGGCTTCCCAAAGTGATGGGATTACAGACGTGAGCCACTGTGCCCGGCCTCCAAGTATTTTTGAACAATTCTTACTGTAACAATTCGGTCTCAGGCACGTATGTGTGTGTTTTGTTTGGTTTTTTTTTTTTTTTTTGAGTTGGAGTCTTACTCCGTTGTGCAGGCTGGAGTGCTGTGGCACGCTCACGGCCACCCCAGCATCGACCTGCTGGGCTCTGGCAACCCTTCTGCTTCAACTTTCAAAGTAGCCTGAACTACAGTACTATGCACTACTGTTTTTGATTTTATTGTAGAGACGAAGTCTCACCAAGTTGCTTGGGCTGGTCTCAAACCTGCAGGCTCAGGCAATCCACTCGCCTCAGCCTCCCAGAGTGCTGAGATTACAAGCTTAGCTCCGGAGCCCGTCCTCCATTCCTTTTTAAGAGACAGGGTCTCGCTCTTATTACCCAGGCTGAAGTGCAGTGGTGCAGCTGTAGCTCACTGCAGCCTCCAACTTCTGGGCTCAAGAGATCCTCCTGCCGCAACCTCCTGAGTATCTGGGACTACAGGCACATACAACCGAGGCCGGCTAATTTTTTTTTTTGGTAGAAAGGTATTCTCGCTGTATTCCAGGCTGGTCATGAACTCCTGGCCTCAAGCTATCCTCCCACCTTGGCCTCCTAAAGCACTGGGATCACAAGTATGAGCTACCATGCCCAGCCCATGTGTTGGTAATAATAAAATCACGAAACTGAGAAAAAATGTTAAGCATGTTGCAATTTTGATTCTAGAAATACAGTAAGTGTATTTATACCAGGAATAATAAGCTGCATTATATCATTTTGCTATTCAATGAACAAATATGTACACTTAGGTACATAAATGTTACTGATATCAAGAGGTCAACATAATTTCCATGGGTAATTTATTAGTTCCTTCTAGAATATTTTAAAATGCTCACCATATTTCACGTCTCTCAATCTGTAGTTCTTCACTTTAAAATAATTCACAATGGAGAACTTTATTAGAATGTCTGTCTGCAAGAGAAGATTCTCAGGGAAAGGATCAACTAACATTTTGCGTTTTCAAAGTTTAGGATTTTGCCAAGATGAAGCAGTGGGGTCACAATGTAAAAACTATATTTGCTTATGGTAGGAACACGTCTAACTAAGCAGCTTGAATCATTGTTGTTGTTGTTGTTGTTGTTTTGAGTCAGAGTCAGTCTCCCAGGCTGGAGTGCAGTGGCACACTCACGGCCACCACAGCCTTCACCTGCTGGGCTCTGGCGATCCTTCCACCTCAGCCTTCCAAGTAGAAGGCACACGCCACCACACTCAGCTAATTTTTTGATTTTTTGTAGAGATGAGGTTTCGCCAAGTTGCCCAGGCTGGTCTTGAACCCCTGGACTCAGGCAGTCCTATCACCTCGGCCTCCCAAAGTGCTGAGATTACAGGCTTGAGCTACCACACCCGACTAATTCTTAACAAGTATCAATACCTCAGGCATAGTATAAACAAGCACTTAAACTATTAAAGAAAAAATTTTCCAATTCCTTCAAGAAACCACTCAGGATTTTTCAGCCATTAATTTTCAATACTGAAAATTACAAATAGAAAAGAAAAGTTGTGGGCAGTTGTGCAAGAAGTGAATATGCTCTTTTTTTAAAAGCTTGATTTGCATAGTATTCTAGCCAATATACAAGACTATAATAAAAAAGGCGGATTCAGGGATAATGTAATAGTGCTTGATTACAGATCTGTGAGACAGAAAATAATGTAGGATAGGCAATTTAAACAAACACCTTATTTTAAAATATCTTTTTTTAAACACTTGCTGGCACTCTAAGATTAATGCACCAGCATATTTTTTTTTTTTTTTTTTGAGTTGGAGTCTCACTCTGTCACCCAGACTGGAGTGCAGTGGCTGCTCTCGGCCACCGCAGCCTTGACCTGCTGGGCTCCGGAGATCCTTCCGCCTCAGCCTTCCGAGTAGCCGGAATTACAGGCATGTGCTACCACACCCGGCTGATTTTTTGATTTATTGTAGAGATGAGGTCTCGCAGCCCAGGCGGGTCTTGAACCTGCGGGCTCAGGCAATCCACTCACTTCAGCCTCCCAAAGGCGCAGGATTACAGGCTGAGCCACCGAGCCCGGCAGCATATTTTTTAAAATGCTGGCAGAAACTACTTCAAAATGATCACAAGAATTTTGAGGTATGTTCTTACTCAGCTTAAGACTGGATACAAATAATTTAAATGGTTTTTACAGAACATAGAGCTATTTTTCAAGGATTATTCATTTCTGAGCATTGTTTTTATGCTTCAAACACATTTACACGATCAAATACAAATAGGCTAGAACTAAAGTTTTAAATATTCAAAGGTAGCTTGTTTGGACTAAAAACTTAATACCAAATTGATTACCCTAAAGGGAACTGGTATAGATGTCAGTATACAATTATCCTACATACTGTATAATGATAAATGATAAGCTTTTAAAAAAATAACATACTTCAGATAAATTAAAAAGACTATTAATCAGTTTCTAGGTTGTCCCTTTCCATTTATAAACACAAAAATAATAACACTACTAATTTTTGCACAAATTTACGATGAAAATATTTTCAACAGAATAAGACACCACAATGAAGGCTTCATGAATAATTTATTCCATTTGAAGTTTTGTTTTTTGTTTTTTTTTTTTTCTTAAAAAGTATAAACCTTTTCATTTCCTCAATCACAATTTGTACAACTCAGTGTTATGGCATTCGGCAGCAATAGTGTTTGTTCCTTATTCTTTTTTTGTCACATTAAAAAGAAAAGCAATTGGACCATATTAAATGTCACTGCTAAACAACAACTTTAAATCGCCCCTTCATAAAGTGACCAAGCTATTTTGAGAGGGTTGATGCTGACATGTCCAGTAATGACGTTACAACTTGTAGTTTAAACTCAGTAACTTTAAGGTCCACAAATCCAGTTTACTTTGAAAACTAAAGCTATTTTAAAACTTCATGAATACATCAACCTGAGGAGTATTTTAGGTCCCAAATCCAGTTTTTAAATTTATACTCCACAAAAAAAAGAATACATATATATAAAAATTTAAACCACAGTTCTGGGCCCAATAAAACACCAAGAAAAACCAAAAGGTTAAGATTTCCAGCTGATTTTTTGAGGGGTGGGACAAAATTAAAATGTATGTTAGAAACATTTTTTTCTTAATTTAGACAAACTAAAATCTTAAGAGGAAACCCAGACCAAAACATCACTCATGCAACATTAAGTGTATTAATAGATTGATATGCAATGCCATAGTGGATGAGTAGCAAATTATATGATGCAATAGCATTAAAAACTTCCTTTTAATCTATTCAATTTGAACATTTTAAATAATGCAACATAGTATTTTGATATTACAGTATTAACATAGTGCTTGATTAAAGATCTGTAAATCTTTGTAGTAACACATTAAGTTAAAAAATTACCTCAGAAGGTAAATATGAAGACGAAAGGAGAATATTTTAATACAGTAATCTGTGCCATACTGACAATTGAGTACGAATACAGCTGAGGATAGTTGACTAAGTAGTAAGAGCTTAATTTTAGTGGTTTAAGAAAAGTTTAGAAATATTTAAAAATTACATCTACTTTAAAATTTAAGGATTACATATAAGTACACTTGGTGGCCTTCTGGCCAAACAATAAGGTGTACAGAAATTTATTCATACAGTGTTAATTCACAGTCCTGATAACTGAATGGCTTGCATAATAAAGGTATGGCTAGATGTTTCTCACTGGCTGGAAGCAGACATTATATAACTAATCCTTTTAAATGCCAAAATACTGAACTTCCACCCTGCTTCATAATGGGTAACTGCACAAAAAACAGACATTAGCACTGTAATGAAGAAGTCAAGGTGTTGGCAATCCACTGCTATAAAGTATAATATTTTGGTTGCTATTTAAATAAAACAAAACCATCCATACTTGTCTGTGACAATACATTAGTAAGTCAGATCCATCATCCTGCACAAAAGGCTTAATTTCTTTTCTGAAATACATCTACTGACCTTTTCTAGTGGCTATTTAACAACGTTCCATTTGAGTGTGAACTGATCATGAAGGGAAGAAAAGAAATCTTATCAGCAAATACTATATTTGGGAACTATTCCCTGATTCCCAGATAAAAAGGAATTGTATACTGGGTTCCCTCCTCATGGCTCCTTATAAAAGAAACTGTCAGGGAATACTTTTAAAAAACATCTATTTTCCAAACTGAGGTGTAGTTGCCACAGGTTAGTGATTTTAAACAACTGAGAGTATAACTTTTATTTTTTAAAGTCACTATTGAGCTAGGTATACAAAAAAGGATACCTTTTAAATAGAAATTCCAAATAAGCATCTTTCCCCTCAAATTTCAGACAAGTTATTTTTTAAAGAAATTATAAAACAAAACATACCAACATAATCTGTGGTGTGTTAGCATAATTTTTAAAATGCAGAGATGTGATCTTTACATTTAATATCAAAATATGCTAACCACTGGGATTGCATTATAATTTTGAAGAAATGATTGAAAATCTTTGTCATCAATTGTTTTCTTCATAGAAAAGTCTTGGTAACATTTTTATATACATGTTTTGAAGAAGTTATACTGTTCATAAGAAAGTGATATTTAATTCTAAGCATATAGTATTTACAAAACAAGTTTCAGTAAAAACAAAACAAAACAAAAACCAAATTAGAGTTTTGTAAATACAACTGATTGTGTCCTTGTAGATAATTAGTGAATGTATAAATAGGAATTTTGCTAGACCGCTTCCAAGAAAGATAGGTAGACTTGGTGACTGTGAATTCAAGTCAGCAATGTAGGGAGGAGGCTAACTTGGGCTCTCTTGTGAGCAGCACTGTAGAAAGGATTTTCAAGGGGTAAAGCCTGCATAAAAGTAGTTATCTTGGCTTGTGCAAACAAGAAGGGGGAAAGCTGTATTGAAGGAAGGGGTGAATTAAAGTCCCTAAAATTCAAGTCCCTTCTTTAGGGAGGTGAGAACCTCCTTGGCATATGCCCTAACTTAATCTGAGCTGTGTTGTAGAAAGTACAGACTCTGGTGTTTGGGACTGACATCTCCAAACCAAGAAAATTAAATAAATAAAAAAGGCAAAGGGAAACAAGTTAGGTTTAGAAAATGGTTCTTTCACTAGTGGAATAGAGTTTGAATACCAGAATTCACTGAGAATCTATTTACACCACAGTTTGATTGCACACACACACACCCATACATATGCATACTCTCACACACATTCCCAATCTTTAACTTAAAAAAAAAACACAATCAAGAGTGACTGCTCTTAAAATAATTTGTAAAATGCCTAGAGCTGAGCTAATTTTCAACCTTATAGCAGATCCTGAAGATAAATTTCATAATTAATAATATTCCCATGCCTAAATGTGCCACGTTAAAACTGAAAAAAATTTAAGCATGTAACATTAAACACCAAAATTAGTTTAAGCATTCAGTAGCAAATGTTTTTCTTGTAAAACTAAGTTTCTTTCACTGGAAATGGCCTGAAATATTAGTCATAGCCCTAAACCATAGTACAAAATATAACTGAAGAAGAATTCTCATTTTACTCTAAGTTAAACCACCTAACAATATCACTTGTATATTGCCATCATGTTATCTGTAAAGGTGTGATATATAAAATGCTGTAAGACCTGGTACCTCTTCAATTTATAAACACAGTGAACTTCATTACTGTACATGTACTCTGCAACTACAGCTTAGCTGTAAATCCTCCACACACAATGGTATGGACATTTATTCCCCCTCTATCCCCATTAAACTGTACATCGAGACAATACAAATTTACTGTCCCACCCACCCCCTTACAAAAAAATAATACTCTAAAAGCAACCCTACTGCAACTTTTTAATTAAGACGATTACATATATTTTAGACCAATTGCTTTAAAGCAAGAAGGCAGTATAAACCTTCTAGGAAAATTTTTATAAAAGAGGTTAAGAAATATAAGACAATTTATACATTTAAAAACTTACAATAAATAAGAGGTGCAGGCATTTTTGAATACTAGATACTATAATCCAATACAAGAACATCTTGATGTTCTGAAGCCATATGTTGAAATTCATTGTTCCTCATGTTTCTTCTCCATGCTTTTAATATTCATTTAACATGACTGGGTACTATGGCTCATTACTTTTCACAAATACTGTGACTGGAAAAAAAGGTTAATTTTTGCTAAGAAAATGTTATAATACGTTTTGTATGATCAGTCATCATCCTAAAGAGTTCAGTATAGTCAATGAAAAATAGCAGGGTTATAGCCCCTCCCCCCAAGTCAAAACAATATTTGTTGAAGTAATAAGAATTAGACCCCATCACAAATGACTTTCACTGAGAAGATAATTGTAACTTAATCCTGCAGCGAAATATCCTTGCTCATTGTTCTTTTCTTCCACAGTTCTGTCAAATGAAGATCACAGCATATTCATGATAAAGTTATATAACTGATTCAGCACCACAAAATGAATTGGGAGACACGAGCGTCTGTCCTGGATTGCAGGGTCACAGGTTAGCCAGGAGAGTGCATTGTACTGTTCCAAAACAAACCTGAAAAGCAAATAAACTATATAAGTCATGTATTTATTGCCAATGTAGATTTTGGAAACAGCCTCAATTATGGCACCAGAGATTTAAAGTCACCTTCAAAATGAGCAGAAGATAAAGAAGAGAGTCCCTAGGGATAAAGAGAACTAATTTCATATAAATTATTCCCAAAAGTAGGTACTCATGTTAGAAAAGCACTCATTCTGAATGATACAACTTATCTAGACAGCCAAGTATATAAAACTGTAAATTCTTGCCAAAAAATGAGAAAAATATATAAGGATCAACTTTACATTTTTTAAAAAGTGCAGTGGCAAACCTTGAATGTAAAAGAACTGTACCTGAGGACATCTGAAGTCTGATTTGAGTCAAGTGGGTGGGAGTGTTTACTGTGAAGCAGCTCGTCAGATTGCACTGAAGGCACGTGGAGGTGCAAAGAGGCCTAAAAGGGTAAAAGGGAACCAGTCAGCCAAATGGAAAAAATCTGTAACTTAGTTTTACTTTATTCTCCCAGTACATTTTCATTGATAAAATACATTTTAGTTCTGTTATGAATGAAAGCCACTATAAAAATGTAAGTTCTCTTTTAAGTGTCAGATTGGCTAAGAAAAAAAAAGTTCTCTTTGCTTAACTAATATTACAGAAGTAATTTTCAAGTGCAAAACTTACATTTAATCTTCCTACTTCCTTTTCTTAACTTTATTATTTTTGAGACCACATAAAAATCCTTAATAAAAGGATTTGTAATTATTTACTAAGCATAATTTCCCTAGATATGCAAAATAAGTGTTTAAGAAAGCACTAAACTGAAATATTTGAGTACAGTCTGTCCCTAGGTTACACAAAACTTTAGATTATGCATACATACCTAAGTCTAACAATGAAAAAGTAGCAGGAATACACATAAGCAAACAGTTTACCTACAATGCTATAAACCTTAAACCAAGCTATCTGTGGTTAAATTGTGAACACTCTAATAAAGTGCACAGATGCCTTCTTTGCCCACTCAATTTCATAACAGTAGCTTAGTAACAACTGGCACGCCCATTTAGGTATGATGATGAAAAGTGAAAGAAAGGAATGTGCTACCCTAGTTCATATTTCTTTTCTTTTTTTAAAAAATTTTTATTTTAAAGAAGAGGCCGGGCGCAGCGCCACAAGCCTGTAAGCCCAGCACTTTGGGAGGCCGAGGCTAAAGGACTGCCTGAGCCCAGGAGTTCCAGATGAGCCTGGGCAACTTGGTGAGATCTCATCTCTACAATAAACAAACAAACAAACAAATAAATAAATAAGCTGGACATGGCGGTGCATGCCTGTAGTTCCAACTACTTGGATGGCTGAGGCGGAAGGACTGCCTGAGCCCAGCAGGTCGAGGCTGTGGTAGCCATGAGCATGCTACTGCACTCCAGCCTGGGTGACAGTGAGACTCCCAACTCAAAAATAAATAAAAATAAAGATGTAGTATACAATTCAGGGTTACGTATACAAATGGTCATTGCACAGGTAAAATTTAGACCACACTTTGGTCCCCATTTCACCTGGTTTGAGATTTTGAGATAAGGTACCCTTACTGATGAAGTATGTTCCCCTGACTCCTGGCAGTTTCCCACTACTGCCAATTCCTTTCTTGTAGTATTATGATAATTGTTCAAGGTCCGCTTGTGAGCAAGAACATGTGGTACTCGGTTCTTTGTTTCTGTGATAGATCGCTGAGTATTACAGACTCTAAATCTATCCAAGTTGCTGTGAAGTTCTTAATTTTGTCCTTCTCTATGGCTGCGTAATATTCCATCATGTACATGTACCACATTTTTAAAATCCAGTCTTTTTTTTTTTTTGAGTTGGAGTCTCACTCTGTCGCCCAAGCTGGAGTGCACTGGCACGCTCATAGCCATTGCAGCCTCAACCTGCTGGGCCCAAGTGATCCTTCTGCCTCAGCCTTCCAAGTAGCTGGAACTATAGGCATGTGTACCACGCCTGGCTAATTTGTTGATTTATTGACGAGACAAGGTCTTGCCAAGTTACCCAGGCTAGTCTTGAACCTCTGGGCTCAGGCAATCCTCTCACCCCAGCCTCCCAAAGTGCTAGGATTACAGGCTTGAGCCACTGCGCTTGGCCCTCAGTCTACTTTCGATGGGCAGCACCGCCTAGTTCACATATCAATTAAATAAAATGAATTGCTTTGTTTACAAGTTAATGTATATAGTAGTGTTAAAAAGCTATGAAAAGACAATGGTGATGTTCACTACAGAAACACTTGGTAGATATTCTATACAGTGTAAAAAGTACTATTTGATATTTAGGTACTCTTTCTTCTGTAACTGTAATATGTGTATAAACTCTTATGTAGCATATTCAGGAATATAACCAAAGATATGTGTTTAAAGTGTCTGTAAACTCTTGATTTATGGAGTTATAAACATAAGTCTCACACTGCAGATTGCTTCAAATTTTAAAAATGTAATTAGTACCACTACTCTAATTACTATGATAAAAAGATTTCTGGCGGGGCACAGTGGCTCAAGCCTATAATCCTAGCACTTTGGGAGACCTCATCTCTACAATAAATCAAAACATAAGCTGGGCATGGTAGTGCATGCCTGCAGTTCCAGCTACTTGGAAGGCTAAGGCAGAAGGATCGCCTAAGCCCAGGGGGTCAAAGCTGTGGTGGCTGTGAGCATGCCACTGCACTCCAGCCTGGGTGACAGAGTGAGACTCCAACTCAAAAAAAAAAAAAAAAAAAGATTTTTAACCATCTAGGTAACAACCCACTATTTTTGCAAGCAAAGCGAAACATACTAGATATCTTTATTGCCTACTGTATAGAACAAAAATGGGGACGTATGAAAAAAAGTGAACAAAATTATGGTAAGTTATGCCTTACCTGATAATTCATAACCTTGTTACACTATATCTGAGGGTGAATGACCATTTTATGCTATCCTCTCTGCAAATAAATACCGAGTAGAAAAGAATCTGGATAGTCCCCTATACTTTTTGTAAAGTAGTGTTTCCTTAAAAAAAAAAAAAATCCCCTGAAACACTAATAATAAACTATTAATAGGTGTTGCACAATCCTTTTCTTGTGTATTTTTTTATTTTTTTGATTCAGAGTCTCACTCTGTTGCCCAGGCTGGAGTACAGTGGTACGCCCATGGCTACCGCAGCCTCGACCTGCTGGCTGGGCTCAGGCAATCCTGCCGCCTCAGCCTTCTAAGTACCTGAAACTACAGGTGCACACTACCATGCCTCGCTTTTTTTTTTTTTTAAATCATAGAGATGAGGTTTCACCAAGCTGCCCAGGATGCTCTTGAACCCCTGAGCTCAGGCAATCCTCTTGCTTCAGCCTCCCATAGTGCTGGGATTACAGGCTTGAGACACCGTGCCCGGCCTCTTTTCTTGTGTATTAAAGTAAGTTTGGGAAACACTATGTAAACAATCTTATTTACTGATATTTTTTGGAGGCTTTAATATGCACATATATATGATGACTACAAAAGGAGACAGAAGAACTACTATTCTGCAGAAAATTCCTTGGGAATATGCTTTTGTAATGGTATCTATATAGATCACTGGACATCTGTTGGAAGGGGAAGAAGAGTTATATGACAAAAATAATTATTACCTTGGCTGACATTCTTTAAATAAATTATCTCATTCACAGTCAATTCATATCACCAGACTGTTGTATTCTTTATGAATGCTACAGAAGTCCACTGCTTAATCTCAGATGTCAATGACTCACTGGAATGTGGTCCAAGGATATCCAGATTTAATAGCAAAAGATACCAAGAAACCTATTTACCTAGTACCCACGAAAACAAAATTCTAAGAAACTAGAGAATACTATCCAACTTTTACCCTAACAAGTAAAAAATTAGTAAGTTTTACATGAGCATGACTTACGGAATTAAAACAGTTAACTTCTAGTGAGTTTACATAAGAGTGAGTGAGTCAGATCTGAATTTGTTATTTTTGAATAGCAGCAGCAGCAACAGCAAGAAACTCTGTATAGGGCTTTCCTATCTCATTTAATTCTACCATTTTATGATTTATCTAGACTTCAGTTGTAACACTTACTAGTGAATTTGTTTTAATAAATCTATGGATCTGAGAATTTCATTACTGTACTTAAAAGCTACTAAATAGTGTTAACACAGCAATCTACACAAAGCTAGAAAGCTTTTTTAAAAGGACGTAATACATAAAATTAAAAATTAAGTATTATTACAAAGATTATCTTTAAATCCCCAAAATAATGGAGCAAAATGGCTATGCAGTATGATATAATTCAAAGAATTGTTAAAATACCCAGGTTTTACTGCCAATTTATGATTTTGAGAATGTGAGTTTTTCTGTACTTAAATATGCTCACTCAGAAAATGAGATAGTTAGACTAGGTAATATAAAGCTTCTCTCTGCCTTCTATTTGTGCAGTTGAAAATACAGACAGCATCTCAAATCCAAAAAAACCCCAAATCCAAAATATTTCTGGTTGCAAGCATTTGAGATAATACTCAACCTATACTAAAAGCAAAGGTACCCAGGAGTTTGACTTACGAATAATTAAAGTTCAAACTATATAAGTTTTAAAATTAGTTGTTTCATAATTAGACAATTCTCCTTTTTATCTTGTCTAGAGCATCGTATGTGGCAATGCATTTAAGAATGTAGAACTCGCAGCAGACACCAGACCTTCTTGTTTTTGTACTGCCCATTGTACCCTTCACAGCGTTATCTTTCCTTTAATAAATCTACCTTCCTTCCTTCCTTTCTTTATTTTTATTTATTTATTTTTTTTGAGTTGGAGTCTCACTCAGTTGCCCAGACTGGAGTACAGTGGCCGCTCCCGGCCACCGCAGCCTCGACCTGCTGGGCTCCGGCGATCCTTCCGCCTCAGCCTTCCAAGTAGCCGGAATTACAGGCAGGCGCTACCACGCCTGGCTGATTTTTTGATTTATTGTAGAGGTGAGGTTTCGCTGCCCAGGTGGGTCTCGAACCCACGGGCTCAGGCAATCCACTCACCTCAGCCTCCCAAAGGCATGGGATTACAGGCTGAGCCACCGAGTCCGGCTAAATCTACCTTTCTTAATTCATAATTGTCTTGGTGAATACTTTCCCTTCTCATGACTCTGGCCATGCCATACCCAGCCTGTGGCATGGATTAACTACAGATCTCCCTTCCAAGGCATAGTTTCACATAATGATGCCCTGTCCCAACTTCCATTCTGACTCCATAGAAGCTGCCATAGAAAACCTGAGTAGGAAATTAGTATCCCCTGTAAATTAGGAAGAGGTCCTAAAAACTGCAATAAAGTGTGTCAGTTTCACTGAAAACAAAACAAAACAAGAACATAGAACTTATACAAACTACAAGATTTTAAAAAGCCACTTCTATATTTCTCAGGACATAAACCAACGATTAGAATTATTTAGGAACTGGCACAGAAATGGCAATCAATACCTTAAGAAAAAGGGGACACTGATATTGTGCTTGAGGACATGCTGACCAGAACCAGTCAGGTAATGGACCTGCTTTGGCAGTTGATACAAAGTAACCAAGGGCCAATGGTTGCTGAAGAATATTAGTTACTTCATCATGAGATTCTGTTGAAAGTAGTCGATCAGTACCCTGACCCTTAAAAAGACAAAATTAAAAGTATATTAATTAGCTCATTTGGTACAACTAGGCAACAGATATAAATACAGAATGGTTTACGGTAATCAGTATTATTACCTTATAACATCAATTTAACAAAATATACTCCCAAGCTGGAATTATGGATATGCACCACCATGTCCAGCTTTATATATATAAATATAATATATATATTTGGGGGAGGTGGGGAGGTAGGGTAGGGAGAAGAGACAGGGTCTCATTCTGTTGCCCAGGCTGGTCTCAAACTCCTGGGCTCAAGTGATCCTCCCGCCTCACTTTCCCAAGATGATGGGATTACAGGCATGAACTACTATGCTCAGCCCCCTTCTCTACTTTAGAAAAGCAAATTCTAAATATATGCTTACTATAATAAACAAATAACCACTACATGTAATTTTACTCAAATAAAGATGTGCTATTCAGTGAAGCCCAATTAGATTTTACTTCAAACAAAGGGACAAGACACTGCTTCATAACTGCTAAAAATAAAAAGGGGGAGTGTATAATCAGGATTGTATTTGGTCCTATGAAAAAATTATATTTCTATTATTTTCCCTGTCACAACCCCTGATATGTATGAATGCCAGCTCTTAGAGCCATACAATGATTCTCAAAGATGCTGTGATCCTACATATGAATGAAAACTATCGTGAAGTGGTGGGAAAACTACAAAAGAAGGACTACTGCCAAGCAGTCTAGAAAATATGGATTCAAGGAAAGCAAAGCCTTTGAGACTCTCTTAAGAATGTACAATTCAGCTGGGTGCAGTAGCTCACACCTGTAATCCCAGCACTGTGGGAGACTAAGGTGGAAGGACTGCTTAAGTCCGGGAATTCAAAAGCAGACTAGGCAACGAAGGGAGACCTTGTCTCTAAAAAAAGAAAAAGAATGTACAATTCAAAGTATTGCTGTCTGTGAGGTAGAAATGGATGTACTGTTAACCTCACCTCTTGATAATTTTCAAGGAAAAAATTGTGTTCTATATTATACACTGATCTACCTCTAAATTAATGAATGGCATTTAAATAAACTAAACTTCTGCAACAGGGTTACCTTGCCAGCATCACCTCCATGGGGGTAATGAGATCCTGGAGAATGAACAGGAGACCCAGTTGGAGATGCAGGAAGGATATTAATGATATCAGGGTCAAGATCATCTCCTGTGTCTAACAAATCAAAGATACCCATTCCATCTGCTCCATCTAAACAGGAGAAAGAAAAAAAAATTAAATACTCCATTTTCCGTATCCTAGTCATTTACAGGAAAGGGTTAAAACAAATGAATAAATTTTAACCAAAATGGGTTAATATAAGCAACATTTACTGAGTGTCTGTCGTATGCCAAGTATTATTCTAAAAGTCAAACAAATAATTATGCATAAACAAGCATGTGGTAATCTGAACAATGGCCCCCCCAAAGATGTCCATGTCCTAATCCCAGGAATCTATGAATATGTTACCATAAAGGACTTTGCAGATGTGATCAACTAAGGATCCTGAGATGGGGAGATTATTCTGGATTATCCGGGTGGGTCCAATGTAATCACAGGGGTCCTAATAAGAGGGAGGCAGTAGGGTTAGAGTCAGTGAAGGAGAGGTGACGACTCAACACTGCTGGTATTCAAGATGGAGGAAGGGGCCATGAGTCAAGAAATGCAGGTGGCCTCTAGAAGCTGGCAAAGGAAAGGAAACATTTTCCCTTAGCAGCTCCAGAAGGAATCAATCCTGCTGACACCTTAATTTTAGCCAAGTGAGACAGATTTTGGACTTCTGACTTCCAAAACTATAAGTTAAAATAAATGGGTGTTGTTTAAAGCCACTAAATGTGTAGCAATTTGTTGCAGCAGCAATAGAAAACTAATACAAAGCAAACATAATATGTAGGAAATGAAAATATATTTAAAATTGAACTAGAGAAGTTCCCACTCATCCATGGGGGATATGTTCCAACCTCCCAGTAGATGCCTGAAACTGAGGACAGTAGCAAACCCCATATATACTGTTTTTTTCCTATACATACATACCTGATACAATTTAGTTTATAAATTCGACAAAGTAAGAGATTACCAACAATAATAAAAACAGAAAAATTGCTGGTTGTGGTGGCTCAAGCCGGTAATCTCAGCACTTTGGGAGGTATAGGCGAAAGAACTGCCTGAGCTCAGGGTTTTGAGACCAGCCTAAGCAACATGGTAGGACCTCATCTCTACAATAAACCAAAAAATTAGCTGGGCGTGGTGGCACATGCCTGTGGTTCTAGCTACTTAGAAGGCTGAGGCAGAAGGATTGCCTGAGCCCAGAGGGTCAAGGCTGCAGTGGCCATGAGTATGTCACTGCAATCCAGCCTCGGTGACAGCGTGAGATTCTGACTCAAAAAAAGAAAAGAACAATTACAACTATGTACCATAATAAAAGATATGTGAATGTGGGGTCTTTCTCTCTCAAAATATCTCACTGTACTGTACCACGAGTAATTAAAATGAGTAATGAAAAACCACAGGTGGGGAATGACTGTATTCATGATTAATAGCCTATTCTTTACTTATTAAGTAAAATATTCAAGTTATTATATAACACAATAAAAGAATAATAGCCTCACTTGTGACTTTAAAGATGTGACATTTTTCTAAGGCAGCTCAGAGTAACAATGGAGTAGCATTTATTTTCTTGACTACTAAAATGCAATCTATAAGTTCACCTAGAAAAGCTACATACTTACTCTGGCAATTTACAAAATTATTATATTATTTCAGTAAATCAAGAAGTGAAGAGTTACAGTCGGGTGCGATGGCTCACACCTGTAATCCCAGCACTTATAAAATGAGTTTATGTACAGGCACTTCTGATACACAAGCATAAACCTGTACAAACATTTTTAAATTAACTACTACCTTTTAAAATAAGTAAAGATTGGCTGGGTGCGGTGGCTCAAGCCTGTAATCCTAGTACTTTGGGAGGCTGAGGCAAGCGGACTGCCTGAGCCCAGGGGTTCAAGACCAGCCTGGGCAACTTGATGAGACCTTGTCTCTACAATATATCAAAAAAATCAGCCAAGCACAGTAGTGCATGCATAGTTCAGCTACTCAGAAGGCTGAGGTGAAAGGATCGCTGAGCCCATCAGGCTGGGGTGGCCGTGAGCATGCTACTACACTCCAGCCTGAGTGATGGTATGAGACCCCAACTCAAAAAAAAAAAAAGGTAAAGATTTATGGGATAATTTGTAGCACCAGTTCTGATGTTGATAAGGTAGAAGAATGGCTGCATTAGTTTCCTGTTGCTGCTTTAATAAATTACCATAAACTGTTGGCCAAAAACAACATCCACTGATTCTCTTACAGTTCTGGAAGCCAGAAGTCTGAAATCAGTCTCACTGGGTTGAAACCAAGGTGTGGGCAAGGCTACACTCCTTTGGAGGCTCTAGGGAAGAATCTGTTTCCTTGTCTTACCCAGCATCTAGAACTGTATTGCTTGGCTCATGGCCCCTTACTCCACTTTTAAAGTCAACAGCATAGCATCTTCTCCCTCTGATTTGCTTCCCTCTGCTTCTATTCTACCTCATGGCCTTCTCCTCTTCTGTGTACAAACTTCCCTCTGCCTCCCTCTTATTAAGGATACGTTATTGCATTTAGGGCCCACCTGCATAATTCAGGATAACCCTGCCATCTCAAGATTCTTAACTTAATCACATTTGCAAAGTCCTTTTTTTGAAATAGAAAGTAACATTCACAGGTTTCAGGCATAGGACATGAAATGTTTTGGGGGCCATTATTCAGCCTACCAAAATCGTTGTCTATATTTGAAAACATTCAAGGAACAATTCACCTACCATTATTGGGATTGAAAGCTAAATCCAAATTTTCAGTGGTATAAGTAGCTGAAGCTACTTGCACAGAAGCAGAAGTAGGAAACACAAGTATATGAGTACATGATGTATCCTGTGGGGTATTTAGTTGAGACGTCTGCATGTTTAGAGTAGTGCTTCTTCCAAATACAGAACCAGTTGACACAGAATCTGAAAATGAATTATATAAAAGTTAATAATTAATAAAAGAATAAATTTTATGTAATAACTTAAAAACTTAAGCATGTGAATAATTAAATCTGATATAAACTAAAGACAACTAACCTGGCATAATAACAAAAGAGCCTTGGGGTTCCATTGCTACCAAGCAAGCACTGAGAATGCTGGGAGAGTCTGCAGCAGATATACCACACATTCTACACATGTCTTTGAGTCTTTTACTTAGAGACTGCAAGTTTCGACGACTCAGCAAACAGCTCCAATCTGTGGGTTATAAACAGTTAAAAAAAAAAAGTAATAGCATTATTAATAACCTGTAGAGCCAAAGTTAAACATTTTTTAAAAGTACATGGTTTTTAAAGCAGTGTATTCCTCAAACAGGAGTCCTCATTAAGCCAAATGTCTTAATGCTGATAACTCTTTTTTTTTTTTTTTTTGAGCTAGGGTCTCACTCTGTCGCCCAGACTGGAGTGCAATGGCCGCTCCCGGCCACCGCAGCCTCGACCTGCTGGACTCCGGCGATCCTTCCGTCTCAGTCTTTCAAGTAGCTGGAACTACAGGCATGCGCTACCACGCCCGATTAATTTTTGATTTTATTGTAGAGATGAGGTCTCGCCTGCCCAGGTGGGTCTCAAACCCGCGGGCTCAGGCAATTCACTCACTTCAGCCTCCCAAAGGCGCGGGATTACAGGCTGAGCCACCAAGCCCAGCTACTGATAACACTTTTAACATGCTTTATCCCCCTAACTTTAGTGTACACCACATTCAGTTAGTATCTGCTGAATAGAGGGTGAGTTGAACAAACAGAAAGTGGAACAAATGGGAAACACCAAATAAGAACAGCAGTAATAACACTGATACTAAAGTTAAAAAATAGTAAAATCTTTTTAAATTGGAATTAAGTCAGTTGTATGTGGCCTAGACATATGATGGTTGCTTATTTAACAACCTCTGCATTTTATTCAACATATACACCTCAGATGTGGTCTGAACAGTGTGTGAATTAACATAAAATGGAAGTTTAAATACTAATAAAACGACAATTTTACCTTTCAATTCTCCATGACCGATCCTTCCTAGGCGACCAATTACAACTCTCCAGGGTAATGAACTCATTTGTACAAGTCCTAAGCACCACTCCCAAAGTTTCTGTAGACCAAATCTTCTAGCAGAACCTTTTTTCCGACGAGCTCTATTGTATGGAATAGAGACAGTCATAAACATTTCTAAACTTTATATGACATTTCAAGAGAGCTCAAATTTGTGGAAAACTGATTCTAAACTAATGTTCTAAAACTAATGTTAATGTTTCACACTCTTACACAAGTCCTCAGCAAGAATATACATAAAATCATAGGTTTGGCACACAAGTGTATATTTTCTTAATACACATTACAATATATGCTTTAATTTCTTTTAATGCTTGTCCATAACCCATCTCAATTCATGAGACACAATGCTTTACACCAGCAAACTTTTTTCTTTTTAAAAAGCCAGTGCTTTGAGGCTTGTAGGCCATCAAGATTCGATTACAACAATTCAACTCTGCTGCTGCAGCACAAATGCAGCCATAGACAATACCTAAACAAATAAGAGTGGCCAGATTTGGCCAGTGGGCTGCAGTAAGGCTATCTATACTCTCTATCAGCAGTCCCCAACCTTTTTGGCATCAGTGACCGGTTTTGTGGAAGACAGTTTTTCCACGGACAGGAGGGGAAGGAGTAAGGGATGGTTTCAGGATGATTCAAGTGCATAGCATTTACTGTGCACTTTATTTCTATTATTATCACATTGTAACATAAAAAAATAATTATAGAACTCACCATTTAAAAAAAAAGAGGTGCAGATGGACGTCGTAAATAAAATAATGGATGGGTCATGCATGGACTAAAGTAAGTGTTGGATTCTGACATAAGCCTGCCACCAGATGCAGCTGTACAATGGAAGTACATCAATTCACTTGCCACTCACTGATAGGGTTTTGATATAAGTCTGCAAGCAACTGATTTATTATGGTCTCTGGGCAGTCAACCTCACTGCTAATGCTAAATCTGTATTTGCAGCCACTCCCAAGCACTAGCATTACCACCTCAGCTCCACCTCAAATCATCAGGCATTAGATTCTCATAAGGAGAGCACAACCTAGATTGCATGCACAGTTCACAAGAGGATTCACGCTCCTATGAGAATCCAATGCCTACAGGAGGCAGAATTCAGGTGGTCACACAAGCGATGTGGTGCCACTGCAGATACAGATGAAGCTTTGCTTGCTTGCCTGTCGCTCACCTCCTGCTGTGCAGCTCGGTTCCTAATAGGCCACGGACTGGTACTGGTAGTGGCTCGGGGGTTGGGGACCCCTACTCTATACTATAAGTTGAAGAATGCCCAACAAGAAGCCACACTTCTCAGACAAAACGTTGTTATGTTTTCTGCATACATGTCCTTTAACAGGCAAGTACTCTATGGCTGGTAAGCAACAGTAGCTACCATTTATCACTTACTATGTACCGAGCATTGTGCCCAATTTACATGTAATATGTCATTTCATCCTAACAGCCTTATGAGGCAAATAAAATTCTCCTCCAGATTTTATACATAAATAAGCTGTAACTCAGCTGGCTAATGTAATTTCCCCAAGATCACATGACCAGTAAGTGGAAGGGTTGGGATTTGAACCCAGGCCTCCCTGACTCCATAACTGCCCCCTCTTAACCATTATCTCACTTCTACTTTATCAAGAAAGTTAATGGCAAAACCACCTTGATAATGGAAAAGATGGTACTATTATTCTTTCCCTTATTCATCCTTCAGACAATCATATTCTTTCCAAAGCTCAGTTAATAAATATCTCATAAAAAATCAAAATTGTATCAAGGAAACAAAATAGGAAGCACTGCTCTATAAATCTTTATAACCAATAATATAAAATTAATGTTTTTATATTCTACTTTCCCAGAATTACTAAGACCTAATAAATATTAAATACTTCTGCACATAATCAATTTTTGAACTTCCACAGAAACTTTTTATGAAAAAGAAGAAAATAAAGGATAGAATCCAAATCTTAAAACTGAAAAATCACTTCACAGATTTGCTTGTAAGGTTCTCTTAGGCATGGTCATTAGCCTTGAAATAAGTTACCAGAAATGCTTACTAAGTAATAACTCAATATGACGCTCACCTGTTGTGACCTACTAAGTTATATATTTCATAATTGGTCATAATATCTACTGTCAAGGAGAGTTCTAATGGCCATAGTCTTTCAGAAGATACCCTAACGTTTAAACAGTAAAATTTTCAGTCAACAGTTTCAGTACAGGAAGTTAACTTGCTCAGTTAATTAGGGGCTGTACCTTGGATGGTACAAGAGAAAAGTTCAAATGTTCTATAGATGCTTTACTAGATTTTTTTTTTTAATTGCAGAAAGGCTTTGTAGTTCCATGTTTCAAATATTTTCAGCTAATTTCATTGCCTCAAGATTTATGACAGATAAGTTAGAAACTTTAATTTTTGTCTGTGTAACAGAATTCAATCAAATTATTTATAATTATCTTAATCAAACAAATATTCACTACAGAAAAAAGTGAAAAGTACACATAATTTTAATTTATATATTGTTCCAAGTGGTTTTCTATTTATTAAAAATGAAATATGTGTATACGCATATATATGAATTTTTAAAAATGGCATACAATGATACATTTAGGGAAATATAAGTACCTATTTGGAACATCGATGTTAATGATACAAGTTTCTAAAAGTTCTCCATATAGATCTGTGCAAGATGCAAGAATCCACCTTTGATCATGTGATAAACAGTAGCCCACGAAAAGAACATTATATTTTTGTCCAGCTTCTCCAAATGTTTCTCCTAGCTCTGTTTGTTTGTCCTTCACTGGAGCCAGAATAAAAGGAGGTGTATAAAGTCGAATACACTCTGGTCTCTGTAAAATAAAAAATTAAGGTACTATGGTACTATACAATCTTAGTAATATATTTTATTGAAAAAGAGTTATATTTTTAAAAAAGAAATAAAAAAAGAAAAAGAGTTGTATCATCTACTCAATTATAACACAACTGAAAATGAAAGCTGGCCAGGCTCAGTGGCTCAGCCTGTAATCCCAGCACTTTGGGAGGCCTGAGCCCACGCGTTCAAGACCAGCCCAGGCAACTTGGCGAGACCTCGTCTCTACAATAAATAAAAAATTAGCCGGGCGTGGTAGCACACGCCTGTAGTGCTGGCTCCTTGGAAGGGTGAGGTAGAAGGATCGCCAGAGGCCAGTAGGTCAATACTGGGGTGGCCGTGAGTACGCCACTGCACTCTAGCCTGGGTGACAGAGTGAGACTCCAACTCAAGAAAAAAAAAAAAGAAAATGAAAGCTAAACAAAGAATTATACTTAGTTTTGTATAAAATCATAAAATGTATAGTCATTCAATAACTTTGGTCATGAAAATCACACTTACATCAGGACTTCTAAGAGCAGTTTCCATGGCTAAACCTGGACCAAAGCCAGTCAATGTTTTCACATTGGTTGATGTTGGAAGTGGTCTCCGACACTGGGTAAAGGCCGAAAAAGCCAGGGATTTTAAATGCTGGGTATAGATTTGTCTATCTTCGTGCTTCACAGGTTGCAACAGGTACTGACAAGGAACAATCTAAGAAGTATAGGTGAATAGTACAAATGTTAATCTTCCAACAGAGAATAAAAAGAACTATGGGTCTAAAACTCTAAAAACATCTTACTATAACATTTAAATCAAACCTAATTTAAATGGCAATTAAAAGAATTATGTTTTCTTATCTATTATATAGGCTTTTAATAAGTAGTCAATTTTACCAATGGGTCCTGAAATAAAGAACTATCTAACCTTTAAATTTTTCAATACAGCAATTAATATTAACACTGTCATTGACCTGTCCTGCTGTCATCTATAAAATAAAAAATGCAAATTTCTTCAACTTAATATGATTAATTTCCTTATACTTTTACTAGCCACCTGTCTTATTTGGGTACATTCCACATTTTTATATTTAGGCTTATTAACTTAAAAACTGGTTTATAGGTCAGGTGCAATGGCTCATGCCTGTAACCCCAGAACTTTGGGAGGCCAAAGTGGAAAGACTGCTTACACCCAGAAGTTCAAGACCAGCCTAGGCAACACAGCAAGACCTCACCTCTACAAAAACATGAGAAAAAAATAGTCAGGCATGGCAGCCCATGCCTGTAGTCCCAGTTACTTGGGAGGCTGAGGCATAAGGATTGCTTGAGCCCAGGAGATCAAGGCTAAGATGAGCCATGATTGTGTCACGGTACTCCAGCCTAAGACAGAGTGAGACCCTGACTCCAAAAACAAAAATTGGTTTATAAAAATAAAACAGACAAAACATTTCATGTACTTAATATAATCTTTAATTTCACATTGCTACTGTGGTATGATTGTGAAGTTTATTTTCTATAAACTCTCTAAGATTTCTATTGTAATATCACTTAAAGTAAAATCAAATAATAGAAGCTGGCTTCAGATAATCAATTTGAATATAGAAGGGTAGTGTCTGAAACTTCTGACATATTTAACTTATAACATTTATCACTCTTACCTGTACAGAAACAGTACTCTTGATATGGGGAGGAAGAGTCTGGACCATTTCTAGAAAGCATCGAAGTAGCCCCAAAGTCCATACATTAGAAGAGTTAGTGCTCTCATCTTTATTTTCATATGTAAAAGGATCAATTATATAAACAACAATTGCAGGTGGGTAGGTGATTGCATGTGAATCGCCATCTGTGGGGATTCCCACTTTATCCCGATCCATAGTACTAAAATTTGAGGTAGAAATAAGACAAAAAGTTGTGCTGTAATTGCTTGAGGAAACATCTAATCCAGTTAACACCTCTCCCCCTCTTTCAGAGGGAGGTGTCAGAAAGTCTCTCTGAAAATAAAAGACATTTATTTTTCCCCAAAGTGAACCGTAAACATTGTACACACAATTTCACAGTGTATAAAGACCTTTTATTAAGAGGTCTTGCCTTTAAAAAAAAAAAAAGAATTCTTAAAACCATACAGTATCAGAAACAAATGATTGCTTTGAGCTTAAGGGATAAAGCTGAAACAAAATAGGTTTCTCTATCTAAGACCTATCTCAAATAGCTGCCCAAAATGACAAACTTAGCTAGAAGTAGAGCTAGACCAGAATGAAACCAGGTTTCCAGACCTATTCAATGTTCTATTACATTTTTAGACTATATATATTTATTTAACATTTTATAACTTCAATGGTTGCATACAGTAAGTTCTTTGATGTATGATTTAATTTTTATTTTTACATCTCAAGTCTATTTAGATATTCAAAATGGGTGGATCAATCTGGGCAAGTTTGTTTTTAGCTCACATGAGTATAATTTTGGGTACAACTGCATCCTGGGTAGCTGACAGATATAACTAAGCTCTGTGCAACCTAACCTATATATCAAAAGGGAAGCTACTCAGTATCTTCATCACAAAAGGAATGAAAGTAGTCACTGTCATCGTTGTCAACATTTAACTTGGAATCACTATGTAAAGTATATAATGTACATCTCATATTATTCCTGTTTTATAGATAAGGAATTATGGTTAGAAAGTTAAAACTTCCCCAAAGTCACAGCTTTGGGAAAGCTGGTAAACAGAGCTGAGACTCAAACCTGGTAAGACTCTAAAGTCTCTGAACAGGCTGGCTCAATAGTGACTTCTCAATCACTGGAGAGATTTGCACAGGCAAATCTACTTGACAGTAAAGTCACAGAACAGACACAAACATGACATAGCTATTTGGACTATAAAATTTTCAAGATTGTATTTCCCACTGTCACATTCTAGGATTCCATGATAAAGACTTTCTGAAGAGTCTTCATTATAACCTTATACATAAAATATTCAATGTTATAAAAAGTAAAATTTCAAGAATAAGATCAAAAAGCACTTCATGGACAGGCATGGTGGCTCACACCTGTAATCTCAGCATTTTTGGAGGCTGAGGCAAGAGGACTGCTTCAGTCCAGGAATGCAAGACCAGCCTAGGCAACAAAGCAAGACCTCGTCTCTACAAAAAATTTGTTAAAAAGTAGCCGGACATGGTGGTACACACCTGTAGTCCCAGCTACTCAGGAGGCTAAGGCGGGAGGGTAACTTGAGCCCAGCAGTTTGAGGCTATGGTAAGCCATGATTGTGCCACAGCACTCTAGCCTGGGTGACACAGTGAAACTGGAACTCAAAACAAGACAAAACAAAAAGCACTTCACAATGACTGTCTTACTTAGGAGAAAAAGCATCATCGTTTTTATATTTCTGCAAAGATCACTGTTTTTAAAAGTACCTTTCAGACACATCAGGATGTGGCTGAGTGGGAAGCGAAGATGACTCTCCAGAAATGCCAGCTGCCTGTAGAGCTGATGACTGCTGCCCTCCTAGCTGACCATTCTGAACTGTATTTGCTTGTGTAGACATGGATCCTGCAGCATTACTGTTCATACTGCCAAAGGGTGGAAATGAAGGTAGTTTATTTGATGATACTCCACTATTCAAGTTGGAGGAGGATGAAGATGAAGTTGAAGCTGTGCTCAGAGTTGAATTAGCTGTGGCAACTGAAGTAGATATAGTAACACCTGAAGTCATTGTCATAGTGCTGCTTGCTGCAGATGCTAAGGTGGCAGATGGAGTATTAGCATTTCCAGTATTTGTCATCTGAGGTGGAGAAATCAAAGACTGACTTGTAGGGGTAACTAAATTTGGCTGGGAAAGTAGAGAGCTGTCCAATGGCTGGGAAGCAAGATAAGGACCTAAAGAATAAAAACAGGTAGGATATTTAATTCTTTTATTTCACTAATCAGTTCTTTTTAAAATTTTGCTATATGAATAAAAATGATCTAGTTGATGCTTTCTTGGAAATTACCATCCCTAAACTGCTTGCTAACAGTGTAGCATATACTAGTTTTCTATTTTACCCTAAAAAGTGAAGAAACAAATTCAAAATGCAATTGAAAAAGTCAGAATTTTCATTCAAAATTAAAGAAATGATTAATATGAAAGTATAATAAGTTTCTATTTCCTAGACATAAGTAAATGTAAAAAAAAAAACCAGTATCTAGCAAATTTTCATCAAACTATTCAAAGGGCTTCTAAATCACAAGTCAAATACGGACTATATTGGGAACTAATTAAATATAAAATGGTAGAATGTTATCATGGAGCTCAAATTACATCCGATGAGATTCAATGTTTTGGTTCTGCATCTCCTTGGAGTAAGTCTAAAGAAGTCTGTTGGTATTTAGTTCAAGAGTGTTATAAGCAATCAGTTGGGCACAGGTAGGATGAAAGAAAAAAGTGTTATGAGCAAGCTTTTAATAGCTGTCATTTTTGTAGCTACAACAAAGAATTATTTCTTGGTGTTGCAAAGGTTAGCTACAAATTAATTTATTTTATTTTATTTATTTACTTATTTTGAGTCAGAGTCTTGCCCAGGCTGGAATGCAGTGGCATGCTCACAGCCACTGCAGTCTCAACCTACTGGGTTCAGGTGAACCTGCCGCCTCAGCTTTCCAAGTAGCTGGAACCACAGGTGCACACCACCACACCTGGTTAATTTTTTGATTTATTGTAGAGACGAGGTCTTGCCAAGTTGCCCAGGCTAGCCTCAAACCCCTGGACTCAGGCAATCCTCTCAGTTCCACCTCCCAAAGTGCTAGGATTACAAGCATGAGCCACCACGCCTAGCTGTTTTATTTCTTAGCTAGTAACAAATCAAGACATTTAGTGTTAATTAAAACTTAAAACACCTATAGAAGCAACAGAAAATAGTTTATGACCCACAGTTCCTCCTACCTACATCAGGGATCAGCAAATTTGTTCTGCAAAGGGTCAGACAGTAAATAGTTTTGGCTTTGCAGCCAACACAGTCTCTATCACAACTACTCAGCACTGATATTATAGCACAAAAGCAGCCAGATAAAATATGTAAATAAATGAGGATGGCTGTGTTCCAATAAAATGTTATCAATAAAAAAAGCTAGTGGATAAGGCCATGCTTTACTAACAGCGGTCTTATATAATAAATACAAACTAAATACCTAGGTCGTATCTGCAGACTTGTGCATAAAGCTTGAGTTTAGAAAATGCTTCATTGTTACCATCAGCTGCCTGAGAAAACCACTCTGCTACCAACTTTTCCGACAGTTTCTTTGATGCAGTAGATCCAACTTTCATGATCCCGTCTGTTAACAGTCGAGAAATAGGTCTATGTTGACCTAATCGACAGGACTGAAAATATACACAAAAAAAGCAGAATTAGTCAGTGCACATTATTTAAAAACATGTAAGTTATTTACAATAAGCTTGATCATTTGTAATTAACAAAAACAACAAGGGTGAAATAGAGCTATAGGTCTTTTTCATTATTATGTTAGACATTCACTGAATTTCGTCCAAAATTTTAAAATCTCTAATGAAAAAACACCTAGATAATAACAACAGCACTAAAACCATTTGCTCTGAATAATAAAAGCTTGCAGAATTCACGTATTCCATGTAATACATATATCCCAAAGTCAAAGCAAAACAAAACTGGTATATAAATATACTATATATTTGCCAGCTTTCTCTCTAGTTCTGTGGGCCACTAATTTTTGTCATAAAAAACCTAATGTCAAACAAAAAATTAAGAAAATGTAGAAGATTTCTTTAATGTAAGGATTTTTTTTTCCTTTTGTGGGGGCGGAGTTGAAGTCTCACTCTCACGGCTCATCGCAGCCTCAATATCCTGGGCTCAGGCAATCCTTTTGCCTCAGCCTCCTAAGTAGCTGGGACTACAGACATGCACCAACACACCGGGCTAATTTTCTTAATTTTTTTGTGTGGAGACGAGGCCTCTCTAGGTTGCCTAGGCTGGTCTCAAAATACTGGACTCAAGCAATTCTCTCACCTCAGCCTCCCAAAGTGCTAGGATTACAGGCATGAGCCACCGTGCCAGGCTAATCCGAGAATTTCAAAGTCTTTAATAACCTAATATGAACCATTAATCTCTAAAAGGTAATATAATACATGCTTCCCCAAACTTATTTAACTATGGAACTTTTTTTTGAGAGGATTTTACAGGAGTAAAGTTCCAAATAACATCCTTTAACCTTTTTCCTGTTTGCCCTGAAAATACTCACCAATGGTGCTTGTGGCTGCAGCATTTACCCCAAGATAACTCAAGGATTATAGTCCTAACCTTACCCAAAGTTTGCTAAAAATATCTGATTTTTATTATTTCACATCATTCTTTGGAAACAAATGACATCATTCTATTGATAGCATTCTGTTTTTAGTAGTGGTATTTCCATTTACAATATATAGTAATTCTCTTTTTTTTAAGTAATTCTCATTAGGATTAGAGATAAGTTCTGCTTAGAAATAACTCTAAGAACAGTTTTTGTATTTTATTTTCACATTGAAAACCAGTCAGATTTGCTTCAGCCTCAGAGAGCATGTTTATGTAAAATTAAACAATGCGGTAGCAAGCTGCACTTTCTTTCTTTAAATGGGAAATGAATTAAGAAATGTTTATTTACTAAAAATACACTACAGCTACCTCGTAATTATGTGGAAAACTTATAAGGAAGCTAAAGCAGCACAGACTGTAAAAAAATTAAAATTTAAAGGCTGGATTTCCAAGCATTTTTGGGTAAAGGAGGATATAATGAAGTTAAGAGTTTATGTCCTGTAGCACATATATAACTTACAATCACTGTGCCTAGTGAGGGATACATGAGAATTATAAAAGAACAGACAAGAATTTTAGACCTGAAAATAGAGGTATCGAGCATAGCTTTATTTTACATATTAGGAAAGTGAAACCTAGTGTCATTACCTGAGGCCCTAGAGAATGAGGACTAGAATTTTTATAAGTGTAATTCTGTTTTCCTAGCTATTTAAAAATGTTACTCTTTGTTTTAAAAAGGCTACTTTAAATGGGATATATATGCCATGTTTCTCCCTCAATATGGTAATGTCCACTGTGACCCATGGCACATAACAAAAAGACTGGGTCACACTCAGCAAAATATGTAACTGGCTAGTATGAGAACTAAACAGTCTGACATCATCATTACTCTGTCCCAATCAAATAAACTGCCCAGTATATTTTATATACAAACATACAAAGCATAAGGTAGTTTTAAAGTGCCACCTCTTTTAAAAACACCTACCTCATATATTGCAGTAAGATCTCTAAAAAAGCTTTTGGCTCCATTTAACAAGGCTTCATTCTCTGGACATAGTACAACATAGGCTATATCTCTTTGAGATCCATAGGGTTCCAGCATAAGTCTCTCCCAATAAGGAAGAGCAAATGGAGAAAGCACCAGAAAATCATAATCATAACCCAACAAAAACGTGGGGATTGGCAGTGGTTCTGGGGATTCATCAGTTCCTAAATAAGAAAGACGTATTTTAAGAAAACACTTAAAAAGCAAGATGTGACTTCTTTCTATTTAAATGTCAAAAGTTAATGAAGTCATTATTAGTAAAAATACTTAACCCTTTGTAAACAAAGACATCTTGTGGATCACCTACCAGCAACTCACCATACATTTTCCCAAAATAGTGAAAAATGAATCACTTCATATTAAATAGTATAGCATCAAAATCAATTATTTCATTGTAATATTTGGCTTATGATGGAATTTTAGACATTGAGGAACTTACTTTGTGACAAAAAAAATCAAAATTTTATATCTTATATTTTTCTAACAGTCACCAACATGCATTGCAGGTTCATTGATACATGTTGTGCAACAGTAATTTGATGTCTTCTACCTGGTGTTTTTCTATTCAGCAGACAATGTAGTCTTGTTTTCTTCCTCCCACATTAATAATATGAAATTTATTTGTCCAATCTGTTGTTCAAAGATTATGTGAAAGGGCACTCTCTTTCTACATAATGTCAGTTGATTTTTTTATGCATATCTCAGTATATATTCCATCACTTTATTTGCTTTTTTGTGCAATTTGAGTGAAAAACTTCAAGGAAACATACATTTGTGAAAAATTTGTGCCGGCGAAAGTTTGTTCAACAATCTCTTTATGTCCCAAGAGGGAACATTCAAGTACAAAGGGTTAATTAAAGACAAAAATACTTAAAGCCAGTAACTAAGACTTTTCAATAGTTATAAATTTCCTAAACAGGTCTTTGACTATCTTATTTTAAATGTCAAAAAAATGAATTTGAAAGTAAAAAAGTAAAAGCACAACAAGAAAACAGAAGATTGCTGTTTTTAAAAATATTTTAATATATATTTTTAAAGATATGAGGGGTCTCACTGAGTTGCTCAGGCTAGCCTAGAACTCCAGGCCTCAAGCAATCTTCCCACCTCAGCCTCTTAAGTAAGTGGGACTACAGGCATGTGCCATTGCACCTGGCTGGAGGGGATTTCATATTTAATATATTTGAATTGGAGAAAATCTTTCTAATCTTAACATAAAATATATCCATTAAAAAATTTAATCTTGGCCAGGCTGGGTGGCTCAGCCTGTAATCCCAGCACTTTGAGAGGCTGAAGCGAGTGGATTGCCTGAGCCTGCAGGTTCAAGACCAGCCCAGGCAACTTGGTGAGACCTCCTCTCTACAAAAAATTTTTAATAATTAGTCAGACATAGTAGCGCATGCCTGTAGTTACAGCTGCTTGGAAAGTTGAGGCGGAAGAATCGCCAGAGCCCAGCAGGTTGACACTGGGGTGGCTGAGTGTTCTACTGCACTCCAGCCTGGGTGATGAAGTGAGACTCCAACTCAAAAAAAGAAAAATTAATCTTACTATATACATTAAACATTTTGGCATGAAAACACACAACAAATGAAACCAAATAATTAACAACAAATTGGAAAAGCTATTTTCAATATATATGACAAAAGCTTAATTTCCTTATCATATAAATGGAACTAGCCGGGCTCGGTGGCTCAGCCTGTAATCCCGTGCCTTGGGAGGCTGAGGTAAGTGAATGTCCTGAGCCCGCGGGTTCGAGACCCACCTGGGCAACTTGGCGAGACCTCATCTCTACAATA
>NW_007258124.1:780718-783769 GCF_000164805.1 Carlito syrichta | reverse complement strand
ACTGCACTCCAGTCTGGGTGACAGAGTGAGACTCCAACTCAAAAAAAATAAAAATAAATGGGATCTACAAATTTATGAGAAAATAGCTAACATGATATGCTGTACAGTGTTGTACAGGAGTCAACATTACTGTACATTGTAAAGATTTGTTAAGAAGGTAGATCTCATGTTAAAGTATTCTCACCACAATAAACTAATTTTTTTTTTTTTGAGTTGGAGTTTCAGTCTGTTGCAAAGGTTGGAGTGCAGTGGCATGCTCACAGCCACCCCAGCATTGCCTGCTGGGCTGAGGCAATCCTTCCACCTCAGCCTTCCAAGTAGCCGGAACTACAGGTGCATGCTACCATGCCTAGCTAATTTTTTAATTTATTGTAGAGATGATGAACCTGTGTGCTCAGGCAATCCCTTCACCTTGGTCTCCCAAAATGCTGAAATTACAGGCCTGAGCCACTGCGCCTGACCTAAAAAAATAATTTTTAAAGGGAAATTACTAACTTAATTACTAACTTAATAGAAATTGGTAAAGTACATGAAAAAAGTTTACAAAAACAGAAATACTTCTTAGACATTAAAAAAAAATGCGCACAAGAAGAAACAACTTAAAATTAATAACAGTAAACATTTATAATGCATACTATGTTCTATATACTTACTGTTCAAAGCTCTCTGCATGCAGTAACTCATTTAATTATCACAAAAACATATAAGGCAGATACTATTGACTTCATTTTAGAGATGAGAAGATGGAAATTGAGAAGTTAAGCAACTTCTCCAATATCACACAAGAAGTGGCAAAGCAGGGATTTGAACCCAAGAAATCTATCCTCACAGTCTATACCATGCAATCTCTCAAATTATAATGAAATAATTTTCCACCCATCTACTCATTAACCTACTAGAAAGGGTTTGGGAAAATACGCATTTAACTGGTTAGAGTTTAAGTTGCAGAGTAATTTCACATTTAAAAAATATATACGGCCAGGCTCGGTGGCTCAGCCTGTAATCCCAGCGCTTTGGGAGGCCGAGGTGGGTGGACTGCCTGAGCCCGCAGGTTCAAGACCCGCCCAGGCAACCTGGTGAGACCTCATCTCTACAATAAATCAAAAACTAGCTGGGCATGGTACCACGTGTCTGTAGTTCCAGCTACTTGGGAAGGCTGAGGCGAAAGAATTGCTGGAGCCCAGCAGGTTGAGGCCACGGTGGCCATGAGTGTGCCACTGCACTCCAGTCTGGGCAACGAAGTGAGACTCCAACTCAAAAAAATACACACACACACATACATGTGCTTTAAAGCCAAGGATGTGTACATTACTGAAAATTTGTTAAAATAATAATAATGGAAATAATTACAGTACTCTGGTAAAATATATTAACATTTGTAAAGAACAACAGAATTCATATAGCTATTAAAAAAAAAGATAAGCCGGGCTTGGTGGCTCAGCCTGTAATCCTGCGCCTTTGGGAGGCTGAGGTGAGTGGATTGCCTGAGCCCGCAGGTTCAAGACCCGCCTGGGCAGCAAGACCTCATCTCTACAATAAAAAAAAAAAAAAAAAAAAATCTGCCGGGCGTGGCAGCGCATGCCTGTAATTCCGGCTACTGGGAAGGCTGAGGCGGAAGGATCGCTGGAGCCCAGCAGGCGAGGCTGCGGTGGCCGGGAGCAGCCACTGCACTCCAGTCTGGGCAACAGAGTGAGACTCCAACTCAAAAAAAAAAAAAAAAAAGAGCTGTTTATGTACTAATAGAAATGCTCTTCAAAATCAGTAAGATGCAGAAATAAATACCTACTATCTTCATTTTCAAAAGAATGTACAAGTTTGTACTAAACAATATTAATATGCACTTTTCACAGAATATCAGTTTTTTATGAGATTTAAACTGTTTTTCCATTTAAAAAAAGAAAAGGAAAATATAGGCAAAACTATTTTCACATTGTATCGCATTCTGAAACAATACACAGAAGTCAAAGATTTCAATGTTAGGAACTGTTATTCCAAATCTATTTTAAAAGCTCCAATTACACCCCACTTTTCAGACAATCTTCAACAAATAGTTCAAACATCTGAAATGTTCTTTCCATCATAAGTGACCATGCTATTATATATCAAGTGAGAATATTCATTTGCTACTCTGATAACAACAAATTTCTGTCTTTATCCCAATTTTTTTTCTTCTTTCTTTTTTTGAGACAGCGTCTCATTGTGTCACTCAGGCTAGAATGCAGTGACCCAACCATAGCTCACCACAGCCTCGACCTCTGGGATTCAAGTTGTCCTTCTGCCACAGCCTCCCAAGTAAATGGGACTACAGGAACATGACACCACGCCCTGCTAATTTTTGTATTTTTTGGTAGAGACATGGTCTCACTATGTTGTCCAGGCTGGTCTCCAATTCCAGGGCTCCAGTCTCCTGCCTGGGTCTCCCAAAGTGCTGGGATTACAGACATGAGTCACCACGCCCCATTCTTTTTAAATAAAGACCCTGGAGCCTTTTATCACTAGTATTATCCCTTTTCTTCCCCTATTTTTCATTCAGTTTTTCAAAATGACAATTTACAAAAAAAGGTAATTTTTAGCCTTCACAAAAAACTTATGTCCCTTTCTTTACATAAAATCTTACAGGAAAGTCCAATGTATAAGAACAGATCTAAGTGAAACTGCTCCTTATGACTGGGTTTAGAGAACCCAGTAAACTGAATTTTGGAAATGCTAAAAGAAAGGCTAGGATTGTGCCACAGTTGCCTTAAGTTAAATATATGCCATAACACTATTTTTTTGGGGGGAGGGGTTGGAGTTTCACTCTGTCACTCAGGCTGGAGGGCAGTGGCACACTCTTAGCTACCGCAGCCTTGACCTGCTGGGCTCAGGTGATCCTTCCACCTCAGTCTTCCAAAGCAGCTGAAACTACAGGCACATGCCACCATGCCTGGCTAACTTTTTTTTTTTTTGAGTTGGAGTCTCACTCTGTTGCCCAGATTGGAGTGCAGTGGCCGCTCCCGGCCACCGCAGCCTTGCCTGCTGGGCTCCGGCGATCCTTCCGCCTCAGCCTTCCAA
>NW_007258124.1:736213-780682 GCF_000164805.1 Carlito syrichta | reverse complement strand
GAGGTCTTGCTGCCCAGGCGGGTCTCGAACCCGCGGGCTCAGGCAATCCACTCACCTCAGCCTCCCAAAGGCGCGGGATTACAGGCTGAGCCACCAAGCCCGGCTCGGGCTAATTTTTTTAAAAAAATTTATTGTAGAGATGAGGTCTCACCAAGTTGCCCAGGCTGGTCTCGAACCCACGGCCTCAGGCAATCCTCTCACCTCAGTTTCCCAAAGTGCTAGGATTATAGGTGTGAGTCACCACACCCAGCCCATAAAACTTTTTTTTTTTTTAAGTTGGAGTCTCACTCTGTCGCCCAGGCTGGAGTACAGTGGCACACTCACAGCCACCCCGGCGTCAATCTGCTGGGCTCTGGCGATCCTTCCACCTCAGTCTTCCAAGTAGCAAGAACTACAAGTGCACACTACCAGACCCGGCAAATTTTTTATTTTTATTGTAAAGACAAGGTCTTGCCAAGTTGCCCGGGCAGGTCTCGAACCCACAGGCTCAAGTAATCCACTCACCTTGGCTTCCCAAAGTGCTGGGATTACAATCTGAGCCACCAAGCCCAGCCGAAAACTATTTTTAAAAGACAAATGTGCTTACTCTAGTCGGGCACAGAAATCTGAGGACTGACTTAAATCAGTCATTACACAACACTATAAATTACTTACCATAAGAGCCTCGGCCAGCCATTTTATGAAATTGTTGCCAAGTGAGAGGACCTTGAACCCCCCAAGGTCTTACTGTTCTTTTTTTTTGAATGGCATCCTGAAGAACTGGCTGAAGAGAGAGGAGCATTCGAAGTATATCCTGTGAGCACTGCATACTCACATCTACAAGCATTTTAAAAAAAAGAGTGAATAAGAATTGCTGTTGTTAACAAAAATAAAATGTTAAGATAATACAGAATACATCTAGGGAAGTTCAGGTTTTCATCTTTCAGATTAAAAACATGCTTATACAAAGAACTGTAGTATGGTCTATATAAAATGATCTGTAGAAATGGCTCTTCTAGACACTTACATAACCAAGAAGATACATAATAAAAAGTCACTGTAACCATCTCTATAAAAGTTATTCATTAGCTGATTAATAAATATATAAATTAATCAAATCTCTTTCTGCATGTATTTTGATTGTTTTTTAGTGTCTTTGGGTACTTTACCACAAAGAAGTCTGTCTCACATTGACAATTATGTCCCTTAATTACCACCACTTTGGTAAAATGAACAGATAGATAAGATTGGTTATAATGATTAAAGTTTAATTTGGGAACAAATAGTAGGCTGTAACAACTCTAGAATACAGTAACAGAAAAACTTACTGTTAAAGTGTTAGTATCCATACATGTTTTGTAAGCTTAGAAATCTTATTAGATTGATAGGTTATCAAATATTATGAGCTTAATTTCTGACCATCAGAATACATATGAAAGGTACTGTTCATCAATGCCAAATAATTAAAAGTAAAAATCATTAAATGATATTGCTATAATAAATCTGGCCCCCACGATGGTCCAGCTGTATCATTAAACCTGTTTGATCACCTACTACATTAAATAATTCAACTTTAATTCATTATTGCTATGTCTGGCTTTAATTTCTTATATCTAAATAGTATACATAGCTAGACATTTAATTCAGTTCCAATGACAATGATTAATAACTAATAAGCTTAAATAAATGTATATATGATAGAATACTAGTCATTAAAAGTATTAACAGGACAGGGATAGTGGCTCACACCTGTAATCCCAGCACTTTGGGAGGCTGAGGCTAGAGGACTGCTGGAGGACAGGAGTTTGAGATCAGTCTGGGCAACACAGTGAGACCTTATCTCTATACAAAATAAGCAGCATAGCTGGGCATGTTGGTGTGTGCCTGTGGAGTCCAGAAAGTGAAGGTTGCAATGAGTCAAGCTCACATCACTGCACTCCAGCCTGAACCAAAGAGTAAAACTCTGTCTCAAAAACAACAAAAGAGATAACAGAGTGCTCTGACATGAACTAATAGCTAATATACTGGTAAATGTAAACAGGTTGTAAAACTATCTGTGGGGCCGGACACAGTGGCCCATGTCTGCAATTCCCAACACTATGGGAGACCAAGGTGGAAGGACTGCTTGAGCCCAGGAGTTCAGAGACCAGCCTAGGCAGCATAGTGAAACCCCATCTATATATATTTTTTAAAAAGTTAGCCAGTCGTGCATGCCTGTAGTTCTAGCTCTTCAAGAGGCTGAGAGAGAAGGACCACCTGAGTCCAGGAGGTTGAGGCTACCGAGAGCTATGATCATGCCACTGCACTCCAGCCTAGATACCAGAGTGAGACCCTGACTTAAAAAAGCAAAACACGGCCGGGCTCGGTGGCTCAGCCTGTAACCCCCGCGCCTTTGGGAGCCCGTGGGTTCGAGACCCGCCTGGACAAGCGAGACCTCATCTCTACAATAAATCAAAAAATGAGCCGGGCGTGGTAGCGCACGCCTGTAGTTACGGCTACTTGGAAGGCTGAGGCGGAAGGATCACCGGAGTCCAGCAGGTCGAGGCTGTGGTGGCCAGGAGCGGCCACTGCACTCTAGTCTGGGCGACAGAGTGAGACTCCAATTCAAAAAAAAAAAAAGAGCAAAACAACAAAGGAAACCCTCTACACTTTATTTTACACAATTAGAAGTAATGCATTCATATGTGAATATTCATACGAAACAAAGTCTAGAAAAAGTTGTCACTGACTAAAGCTGTTTACTATAATTACATGAGAACTTTTTAAAAGTACATATGCAGAGATCAACCCCAAGAAATTCTCATCTGGGTGAGGTTCAGGAACTTGTATTTTGATTTTAATTCACTGAGATTCTCATAGATTATTTTTCATTCTTCATATTTATTGAAGACCTATTACGTGCCAGGAACTATGCTAGCTGCCAAGAATACTATGTAAACCAATTCCTACTTATGTCTTCAGAAACCTTATAATCTTAAAGGGAAAAAAATGACATGAAAAAGAATAAAATAAATTATAAGTGCTAAGGAAGAAAAATATCAACATAAATTGAGGCCTAGATGAAAAGCAATGATTAAAAGGATACATGGGTTTTGTTTTGTTTTTACGATAGGGTCTCACTATGTTGCCCAGATTGGTCTGGAACCCTGAAGCTCAAGTGATTCTCCTACCTCAGTCTCCCATGCAAGTGGGATTACAGGTACATATTACTGCATTTGGCTTGGATATATGATTTTTTTTGTTGTTGTTGTTTTATTTTCGATATATAATTTTTAAGCATGAAGACAGAGGATATAGACAGAAATCAACTGACTATCCAGAAACCAAACCTTGCATTTATGATCAATTGATTTTTGACAAAAGGCACCAAGATAACTTAACGGGGAAAGATAATCTTTTCAGCAGATAATTCTGGGACAACTGAATATCCACATGCAAAAGAAGGAAGATGGAATCCTTACATATACTATATAAAAAACTTAATTCAGACTCTATCATAAATCTACATGTAAGAGCTAAAACTACTTCAAAACTCTTAGAAAAAAAAAAAGCAAATTTTCATGACATTGGGTTAGGCAAGGCTTTTGTAGATGATATCAAAAGCACAAGCATGCTGGCCACCGGTGGCTCACACCTGTTTTCCCAACACTTTGAGAGGCTGACGCAGGAGAACCATGTGAGCTTAGGAGTTCAAGACCAGCCTGGACAAATTAGGAAGACCCTGCTCCTCACAGTAACAACAAAAAAATTAGCCAGGTGCAATGGCACATGTCTATAGTCCTAGCTACTTGGAAGGCTGAGGCTACTAGAGGATTGCTTGAGCCCAGGGATTCGAGGTTGCAGTGAGCTATAATTTGCACCACTGCACTCCTGCCTGGGTATGGTGGCGTATACCTGTAGTCTCAGCTACCTGGGAGGCAGAGGCAGAAGCATTGCTTGAGCTCAAGCATTCAAGACAAGACTAGGCAACATAATAAGATGCTCTTAAAAATAAAAAAGTGGGCTGGGCACGGTGGCTCAGTCTGCAATCCCAGCACTTTGGGAGGCCGAGGCCACGCTGGGGTGGCCATGAGCATGTCACTGCACTCCAAAAAAAAAAAAAAGTAATATGCAAACACTATAGAAAAAAAGCAAAAAGAACAAGACGGAGAGCATGAAGAGGGGTTTGCAATTTTATACTAAAATGGCATCTAACAGATTTTTTGTTTGTTTGTTTTTGGAGTCAGAGTCTCACTCTGTCATCCAGGCTGGAATGCAGTGGAACGCTCATGGCCACCGCAGCCTCTACCTGCTGGACTCAGGCGATCTTTCCACTTCAGCCTTCCAAATAGCTGAAACCACAGGCATGTGCCAATACACCCAGCTCATTTTTTATTTATTGTAGTGATGAGGTCTCGCCATATTGCTCAGGATGATCTTGAACCCCTGAGAGATCAGGCAAGCCTCTCGCCTCTCCCTCCCAAAGTACTGGGATTATAGGCATGAGCCACCGCCCCCAGCGACATCTGACAGATTTAACGGAGGCAAGAGAGTTAAGCACATAAATCAAACCTGGGGAACAGTATCCAAGGCAGAGGAAGCAATTAGGCCAAAGGCTCTAATGCAGAAGTTTGCCACTATTTCATAATACTGCTATAATTTAATGAATATATTCCAATATTGCACATTTATGTTTTCTAGTATTACTTATTTTTATGTTGAAATTTTTAAACTGGAATATATAAGCATTTCTCTCCTGTTTGTTCTACATTATTTTCTTTGGACAAGTCCTTAAGATGAAATTCATTTTTATGCCAGCATAGCTTTCTGTTTACATCAGTGTTTAAAATTACTGTTACACAAAAAATATGCATCAGGTAAAACTTAATATGTTCTGTTATTTGGTAAACAAGTTGGTTCTCAAAAAAACATAATAAAAAATAGAGTGCCACTAATTCTACTGTTACTGTTGTCATTACTACTAACATTTGAGTTCTTACTATATGCCAAACCTGTTCTCTATTTTGTGTGTGAATACATTTGATCCTTTTAATACCCTGTGGAGTAAGTCTATTTATTGACCCTATTTTAAGAAATTGGGCTGGATGCAGTGACTCATGCCTGTAATCCTAATACTTGGGAGGCCAAGGCAAGAGTATTGCCTAAGCCTAGGAGTTTGATACCAGACTGGGCAACATGGTGAGAACTTGTCTCTACAGAAAATAAAAAACTCAGCCAGGCATGGTGGCATGCACCTGTAGTCACAGCTACTCAGGAGGATGAGTTGAAAGGATCCCTGGTGCCCAGAAGGTCAAGGCTGCAGTGAGCCAGAATCATGCCACTGCACTGCAGCCTGGGCGACAGGGTGAGACTCTAACACTAAATAAATACATATAATAAAAAATAAAAATACATTATTTAGAAAGGTGGCTTGGCACAGTGGCTCATGCCTGTAATCCCAGCACTTTGGGAGGGTGAGGCTGGAGAATCACTTGAAGCCAGGAGTTTGAGACCCACCTAGGCAACATAGCGAGACCTCATCTCTACCAAAAACAAAAACAAAAACACACATATGAGCCTGCACAGTGGCGTGTACCTGTAGTCCCAGCTACTTGGGAGGCTGAAGTGGAAGGGTCACCTAAGCCCAGCCTGGGCAACAGTAAGACCCAACTCAAACAAAAAAAAAGAAACTGAGGGCTTCCCCAAAGGTAGTGAGTTATCTTAATTGATTGTTCACTGTCAGTTAAATATTGAACTCCTTGTTCTACTCTTTTCCACCTCCTCACTAATGCGCTTGACTAGTCAAAAAATAAAAAGAAGAAGACATTGAAGCACAGAGAAGTTAAGTAACTTCCTCAAGGCCACAGGAAGTATACAGTGGAAGAGTCATGTCCAAATCCAAGCAGTCAGACACTACAGCTTATGTTCCTAACTCTATATATGGCTTGAGATAATCTTGCCCTCTTCATAAAAACCTGTGATAGTTACTTACATCTTTTCCTTTTGTAATTTGGTATTTGAGAATAATAAATTGGATGAATCATAAGATGAATCATAAGACTATGTCATGTACAAAAAAATTTAATCATTGGTCCATGCACTATCCTATAATTTCACAGATTTACTTTAATAATAATATTGAAATGAGCAATCTCATTGCACAAGAACAAGAACAGTACCAAAAACAAAGTTATTAAATGCTTCTCTCTATTCTATCCCTTGGTCACTTCTGGACATGTGCAAAGTTTCAAGAATTAACCAATATCCTGAATTTTGTGTGCAAAAAAACAATACATTCAGTTTTGCTTGTTTCCAAAGTTAAAGTTAATACTGGCCAGGCACAGTAGCTCAGCCTGTAACCCAGCACTTTGGGGGGCCAAGGGGAGTGGACTGCCTAAGCCCGCGGGTTCAAGACCACCCAGGAACTTGGCGAGACCACATCTCTACAATAAATAAAAAATCAGCCAGGCATGGTAGCATGCGCCTGTAGCTACGGCTACTTGGAAGGCTGAGGTGGAAGGATGCATGAGCCCAGCAGGTCAACAATGAGGTGGCCGTGAGTGTGCGTGCCCCTGCACTCCAGCCTGGGCAACAGAGTGAGACTCCAACTCAAAAAAAAAAGTTAATACTTTAAAAAGTTATATATATATATATATATTTTTTTTTTTTTGAGTCAGAGTCTCTCTCAGTCGCCCAGATATTTTTAAAGGTATCTTAAAATTTGTCACATTCTGGGGTTCCTTCTTCCTCTCAATGATTTATCTATTTGCTACATATAGCTTTCTTCTTTTTCAGAGGTTATATAACATTCCATCTTATACTACTGTAATTACTTATCCTTTCTCCTATTCATGGGTCAATAGTTACTTCTTTCAATCCTGCATTATAGTTTTAGTTCTCCTAACAGTCTGTAAGCAATTTAAAGATAAAATATCTTCAGGGCTCCTAAAATACCAAACACACTGTTTTGTACATGTCTAAAAATGATTAAATTACCAAATGACACATGGGTCAAATAAAAGTTATATGACAAATACCACCTAAGAACACCAATTCTTACCAAAAAACATATTTTGAAAGAAGCTAACTTTCTATGTGTGTTAGTCCACAATCCAAAGTTAGTTAATTAGTGGCATTTTGAGACTTCTTTAAAAAGATGTAGGTTGGCTGTACCTGAAATAAAGTATCTTATTTTTTAATTTTTTTCTGAGTCAGTCTTACTCTATTGCCCAGGCTGGAGTGCAATGTCACAATCATGCCTGCTACAGCCTTGACCTGCTGTGCTCAGGCAATCCTTTCACCTCAGTCTTCCAAGTAACTGGAGCTACAGGCGTGTATCACTATGCCCATCTAATTTTTAAATTTTATTTTAGAGATGAAGTCTCATCATGTTGCCCAGGTTAGTCGCGAACCCCTGGGCTCGGGCAATCCTCTCGCCTCTGTCTCCCAAAATGCTGGGATTACAGGTATGAGCCACTGGGCCCAGTCACCTTTACAATTTTAATAATAATAATAGCAGTTTATTTTAATTCAGTAATATGCTAATATATTATATATGTAGATTAGCTCATTAGATCTTTACAACACTATACGAATCAAGTACTAGTTTACTTCATTATTACAGATGAAGAGAATCAAGATGTTAAACTAACTTGTCCAAGATCATATTGTTAGTGAGTAGCAAAACTGAGTCCCATGTCCAGAGTTTGATTTAGGTTAAGAGTAGGGTGTAAAAACTGGCAATTCCAAAAAGTTTCCAGGTAGATGTTTGAAGCTACTAGCCTGGAAAACTACACTTTGGAAATCACTATCTCATCCCAATAATTACTCTCCTCATTCTTAGCTATAAAAATCACAGGAAACCTTCCCCCCTTCTGTTTGCCAAGAGAATGCATTATGTACTCATAAATTATGCCTTTCCTTCTTGCTACAATGGATTTGCTCCTATATAAGGGTCTACCTATCACTCTACTTGTGTACTGAATGTTATTACTACATTCAATGACTTTATTCCTGCAATTTTCTTTTCTCTCACACATTAATATTTCCTCTCTATGAAGCAGTTTGGGGAGGAGGTCAGGAAATGTTGGTCAGAGGCTAAAAAATTTCAGTTAGAAGAAATAAGTTTTAGAGATCTATTGCACAGCATGGTGACCACAGTTAATATATTCTATATTTCAAAGTTGCTAAAAGAGTAATTTTAAATGTTCTCACCACAAAAAATAAATAAGTGGGTGAGGTGATAGATAAGCTAATTAGCTTGATTTTATCTTTCTACAATGTATACATGTATGACTATATCACTCTGTATACAATAAATATATACAATTATTATTTGTCTATTTTTATTTTTTATTTTTTTGAGATGGAGTCTCACTCCATCGCTCAGACTGGAGTGCAGTCGTCGCTCCAGGCCACCGCAGCCTCTACCTGCTGGGCTCCGGCGATCCTTCTGCCTCAGCCTTCCAAGTAGCCACAACTACAGACACACACTACCACGCCCGGCTGATTTTTTGATTTACTGTAGAGATGAGGTCTCACCAAGTTGCCCAGGCGGGTCTCAAACCCGCCGGCTCAGGCAACCCACTCACCTCAGCCTCCCAAAGCGCTGGGATTACAGGCTGAGCCACCTAGCCCGGATGTCTATTTTTATTTTATTTTTTGAGTCGGGGTCTCACTCTGGTTCCTAGGCTACGGTACAGTGTGGCATGATCACAGTTCATTGCAGCTTCTACCTCCCAGGCTCAGACGATCCTTCTGCCTCAGCCTCCTGTGTAGCTGAACTACAGGTGTACAACATCACATCTGACTAATTTTTTTGATTTTTTTGCAGAGATCTCACTGTGTTGCCCAGGCTTGTCTCAAACAATCCTCTGGCCTCAGTCTCCCAAAGTGCTGGGATTACAGAAGTGAGTCACCATGCCTAACCAAGTGTCTCTTTTCACTACATCAGAAACTGCCTTCAATACTTTCCCCTAAGAAATAAAAGCAAAATTATACAACTAAAGGAAAATAAGCAAACAAAAAATTATTTTATTAGCATACTTACCATTTCTTTTGGACCAAGGGTGTAAGCAGGAACTTTTCACAAGTGCTTCATCAACTTTTCCTCCTGACATATTATCCATGAACTGACGCCCATGTTCTAATGCAAGGTAGCAGTCATTGCAACAGTCCCGCTCTTCAACACGTACCCAGTTGCTAAGTACACCACTTTTGGGAAAAGGATCTTGGTCTGCTGCTCCAAAGGGTGAAAATAAATTAGTGCACTGATCTTGGAGCAATAATATCAAATCATCAGGTAATTTTTCAGATTCCTTTAATCCTCCATTAACATGTTCAGCAGAGGTAGCCCTGAGAGCTTCAAAACGTTTTTCTGCTTCTTTGCCACAGTCTGTATTGCGTCCTATGATATCCAGTTCATCTTCAAGAAATAATCCTGAATTGTTTCCAAATTTTCTGTTCATGACAGCACTGAAGCCACAAGTACACCTATACTGTGCTTCCTGTGTTGGATCTGGAATGTAAACTCCAACATCAGCACCCTTGATATTCATGTTGCAGACACAGATACAGCAACTGTCAAAATTACAGTCTTTAAACAAATTCATTACTGATTCTGAAAGGATGAGGTTTACATAAAGACTGTGTGCTTCAGGAATGGAAGGGACAGTTGCAGGTTCAACAGAATTAAGGGGTCTGCACGTAGATGGGGTGGAAGCTGGTGAATACAAGTCTGAATTTTCATATTTGACTGAACCTTGAGCACTAGCAGGTCCACCAGCTGCACGAGGAGTTCTTGGAGTCCTTGGAGTCCTTGGAGTTGGAAATCTAGGGGTAGATGGAGAAGGAAGAATTCCTGTTCCGCCATTACTAGGAGGTGCGCTGCTAGGAGGCATCCCAAAAGAAGTGTGAGTTTGAGGTGTATAAGCAGGGCCATATTCTTGATCCATATTACTTCCATCACTATTGTCACCAGGATAGAAGAAAATCAAATACATATACAAAGGAATACATTAGTAATGTAATATACAACTAAAAATGTCTCAAATGTTTTTCAGTAACACTAAAATTATAAAAGTACAGTTAGTACAAAAATTACAAGTACAATTCAGTCTTATTTCTTGTTAACATATCTACTCTAAGTGATTGGTGTGGGCTAAGGATCAACCAATGAGTTCCAAAATTATAAACAAAATCTTCATACACTTATCCACACCTAGACATCCACATGCACTATCTGTAAATGTCTTATACTAGAAATATTCCTATTTCCTTGATTCTAAGATGCCACTGACTGTTTTTTAAAAAGTCATTTTAGAGATGTTCATGTGTAAAGAGGAAAAAATGGTCATTTTAAAATGCTACCAATTGTAAGACACTCCAAATTCAGAAATATTAAAATGTGAAAAACATGAGAAACATGGCAAATGTACAAATAGGAGTAACTTTGAATTGAAGACCAAAAGAAAAGGTGTTTCTGAATACAAATGGTCTTAAGTGTTCCAATAGTTTATCCGTACCCAATTATTATAATTGTAACTGATTAACCAGAAAATAATTTTCAGAATTTTCTTTTTCTTTTCTTTTTTTAAGTAAGAAAGCAGGATTTATTGAAAGGACAGAAAAATTCCCACAGTGGGAAGAGATCTGAAGGGGTTGCCCCAGAATTTTCAAAACCAACATTCTTTTTCCAGTATACCAAGTACTTTTATAGAAGAAATTAAAGATACATAAGTATTCATATGCTATAATAATAGCAAAAGTCATACCCCTCTTTGATGAATGGCATTGCAGGCCCTGAAGAAAGCAATTCCAATTTTCCAACAGTCCAACTCTGACGGTAAATACACTCTTCTGGCAATTTGATAGGGGGCAGATACTGGCTTGGTAGAGTTTTAAGAGGTGCAAACATGGAACATCCTACCAGAACTTGACAATTTTCAGGCTTATAGACATAAGAAAAATCCTACAATATAAAGAATGTGGACTTTAAGTATCTAATCTTCCAGGGAAAACAAACAAACAAACAAAAAAGTCCAAACTGATTTTTTCCTTTTCATTAAACAGAATAAAATGTAAGTCTAATTATCTTCTTTTCTTAAATGCATTAAGACTGTCACCAAAATTCAGTCCTCAAAGTAATTAGGTGCAAAACTAAAATAATTATGAAAGGACTTTTGGGACGAGATTGGTGGCTCAGTCTATAATCCCAGCACTTTGAGAGGCCAAGGTGAGTGGATTGCCTGAGCCCATGGATTCGAGACCAGCCCAGATAACTTGGCAAGACCTTATCTCTACAATTAAAAAAAAAAAAAATTAACCGGGCACGATAGCGCATGCCTGTAGTTCCAGCTATTTGATTGCTCTGGCAATCCTTCCGCCTCAGTGGGTCAATGCTGGGGTGGCTATGAGCATGCCACTGCATTCTAGCCTGGGTGAATTTTTGAATAAAGCAACAAACTGAATCTATAAGAAAATATAAAAAGTGAATTATTTTTCTAGAAAAATAGAATACTTACTTTAATTTCAGAAGGTTTTGGACTACAGAATCCCTCATCAACCTCAATTTTGAACTGTGCTCCTATACTAGAACTATTTCCTTCTAGAACAGTTCCTCCAGGTGTTGTATCCATACTACCATATTCTTTATTATTCATATTCATTGGGGAAAATCCCATAATATGTTGTTCCAATGATGGTGGTGTAGGATACATCTTATGAAGATCTGCAGTACCTATATTTAATAGAACACAGGTTTTAACATAAGACTAAAACAAGGTAAAATCTGTGCTTAAAACAAAAGGAGCGGGGAGCTTTGTTGAAATCAAAAGTGTGCAAATTTATCTAGAACACAGATTTGGGAAGCTTACTTATGCAAGATAATGGGTCCAGATTTCCTGTCTTTGATTCTTTGCAGCTGGCTTTATCATCTGATCCATTTGCTGATTTTTTAGATCCAGGCTATTCAAAAAAAAAAGCACAATTATCTGAAATTTTACATCCAAAGTGATCTCAAAATAGTAATCATTCACATATAACTTAAAAGGAAAGCCCATTTGTGAAAAATAATATTCTGAATCTGTGATAGAGCCAAATACATACTAGATCTAGCTTAAATATGTAAAATACATCTTAGACAATCACTGATTCATTTCTCTGAATATTCTTTGATAAGCTTTCAAATCAAGAGGAAAAAGTTCTTCCAAAGAAAATTATCAATACTTTCAAAACACAAAGAAGCAAGATTAACATATAACTTAAAACCTATTAAAATAAAAAATAAGAAAACCTGCAATAAGGATTTGTAATTAACTTCAGAATTGCTTCTTAGTAAAAGAAACTCAAAAAGTATTTGTCCTCTTAATTTGAACACATTAAAGTTTGCCATATCAATCAGTAGATTTTGCTATGGATTGCTGCATCAATCACCCTCTATGTTTTAATAATCTCTTTACCCCTGCAAAAACACCGAAACAGGTAAAACGAAACACAAACTTCAAAAAGATCTCATGAAAAAGCAATAGGGCCCCTAATTAAACCTAAGTTTTAATGCACTGAGCAGAACAAGTCTTACCATTTCCAATCTATCAGCAATGTTTTAGATCTGACATTTATTCCATGTCTTCTGTTAGATGCTTTGTAATAAATATGCAGACTGAGCTCTTACTATAACCTTTTTGTCTCACAGGTACCACAGCTGACACAAGAATGGTAGCAGAGAGAGAGTACAAATGTACCAAAGTATTCAAGGATATATTCATCTAGTGAAGGGTACCCTAAAATAGACTACATTTTGGGTTACGAGTAAAACTTTCTATTTAGCTGTATCTGTTGTGTGTGTGTGTACATATATACAAACATACAAACATAAATATACATATATATAAAAATATATATGCTGAGAGAGGATTAAAAGCATGTATCATATAGGACAAGAAAGATCAAATGTACCACACAAGTTTCCAAGCTACCTTTATGCAGATGAAAAGGAATTCCCTTTTATGATAATGCAGCACCCAATTCATTAATTTGCCAGAGATTTGACATTCTAGGGAATCTCATTTTAAGCTTTATCTTCACCTTTCTCTGCAAATGGGTGTTAAAGATTAAATATTACTTTTTCTTTCTCTTTCATTGTTATAGCATGTATCTGTCTTATTATAATAGTAGCTGTGATCCAAGAAAATTCAAAAGAAGTGGTATTCATTCCTTAATAAATTGACAAAGCATATTATTTTAATGTTAATTAATTATATCTTCTCCAAATGAGTTAATTCCAGGGTCATGTCTCAAACTAGAGAATCAAAGAACAGGAGAATAATTCTGCTTTCTAAAAACTGCAAAAAAGAACATAGTTCAAATTAAGCTTAATAATGTGTCCTTCAAATATACAAACAAAAGGGAAAAAACTCAATGTATAAGTGACACTATAAAACTGCTCAAACATGAAAAAATTTTAAAAACTAGACATTTCATTATAACATATTACATATTACCTAACACAGCATTCAAGTGACAAATAACGTCTAAAAAATAAAGAACTTATATAAAATCAAGGAAAACAAATTCTAATCTTAATTAATAATGAAATACTCACTGTTAGTTCATCTTCATCAGAATTGAAGAGATTATCAAGGTCAGTATAAGAGACTGCCAGGTCTGAGTCATAAATCAAACTTGTTGATGGAGGACGGGCATGACTAGTAGGGCGTGGAGCATCTAAATGTCAATCAGAAAAATAAAATTTAAAAATCGATTACTAGCCGGGTGCAGTGGCCCAAGCCTGTAATCCCAGCACTTTGGGAGGCCGAGGTTAGAGGATTGCCTGAGTCCACAGGTTTGAGACCAGCCTTGGCAACTTGGTGAGAACTCATCTCTACAATAAATCAAAAAATGAGCCGGGTGTGGTAGCTCACACTTGTAGTTCCAGCTACTTGGAAGGCTGAGGTGGAAGGATCACCGGAGCCCAGCAGGTTGACGCTGGGGTGGCTATGAGTGTGCCACTGTACTCCAGCCTGGGCAATGGAGTGAAACTCCAACTTAAAAAAAATAAAAATAAAAATAAAAATCTACTACTGACCAAATAAGTTTTTAAATTACGTACATAAGGTTAAGTTTATGAAAGGAAAATGTAACAAGAAATTTATTTGCAATTTCTTGTTGAAAATTTAGTAATTTTTTTCATAGGTATCTTTCCAAGGAAGCTCAAAGGCCATGTAATCCACAACATAGCTAAACACTCTACATCAATGACTAATGTATCAAGTATAAATATAAACATTATTAGGACAATAAAATTAAGTACACACATTTTTATTTTTCTGTCTTTCTAAAATTCAAAGAAAAAATAATACCGTGATTAAGAGCTCTGGCTCTTAGGTTAGACAGACTATTAATTTGAATCCCAGCTCCACCACTAACAATATGACCTATGGCAAATTCCTTAATCACTCTGTGCCTCACTAATGGCAGGTACCAAGAATTAAATGTGAGAGTATAAGTAAAGCACTTTGTCTAGTGCCAGGCACTTAAGTATTCAATAAATGTTACCTCTTAGTTAGTTAAGCTTTGTTTAGAATTTTTATTTTCTCCCCCCACCTCCTGTTTTTTGGGAAAAAAAAATACATGATACAAATGCTAATGAAAATTAAACTCCCCATATATTCACACACAAGAAAACAAAATAATTTTATTCACAACCTTCCAAATCATTCTTCTCTCTGTATGCCAACAGACTTGAGATAGTCCGCACTTTCAGAAAAATAAGTCACTTTACTAGTGTCTCTGTGTGTCAATTCTAAAGATTCACTAGATGTGTAGTTTTAAAATTTCAGAGTATGTAAAAATTACCTAGCATACTTAGCGTTAAAAACCAAGATTCTAAAGCCCCACCTCAGAGATACTCACACGTGGAGAAACTTGGACCACATGCACAATAAGGAGATTACATACTTCCTACATATACCCTGGGAATAGCCTAGGATAGGTAAATAGACCAAAGAACCCAAACTGTTTTTTTTGTTTTGTCTTGATATATGTGTATATTATGAAATGGCTAAATCAAGCTTTTTAATATATGCATTACCTCACATACAGGTACTTACATTGTTAGGTTAAAACACTTAAAAATCTACTTTCCGAGCAATTTTCAAATATACAATATATTATTAATTGTGGTAACCAGACCAGGTACTATGGCTCACAACTGCAATCCCAGCACTTTGGGAGGCCAAGGTGGGAGGACTGCCTGAGCTCAGAAGTTTGAGACCAACCTAGGCAACATAGTGAAACCTCATTTCAACAACAAAAAATAAAAAAATGTGTCCGGCATGGTAGCATGCACTTTAGTCCCAGCTACACAGGAGGTTGAGGCAGAAGGATCTCTTGAGCTCAGGAGGTCAAGGCGGTGGTGATTATCATGCCACTGTATCCTGGACAAGATTGACACCCCAACCCAAAAAAAAGAAAATAATTGTGGTAAACATGATGTACAATAGATCTCTTTAACTTACTCCTTCTGATAGTTTGTGTCCTCCCCAATCTCTCTATCTCCCAGCCTCTAGTAATTACCATTTTACTCTCCACTTCTATGAGTTCAACTTTTTTAGATCACCATAAGTGAGAACACACAGTATTTATCTTTCTGTGCCTGGCTTGTTTCACTTTACTTGTCCTCCAGGTTTGTCCATATTGTCAAAAATGATAAGAATTTCCTTTTTAAGGTCAAATAGTATACCATTATTGTATATAGACCACATCTATATTATTGTATATAGACCACATCTTCTTTAATCCTTTTATCCATGGATGGAATGGACACTTAGGCTGATTCCATATCTTGGCAACTGTGAATAATATTGCAATAAATACGTGTGTGCAGATATCAGTACTGACATACTGATTTCGTATTTTTTCACATATGCTCAGTAGGGATTGTTAGATCATCTGGTATTCTACTTCTATTTTTTTTTTTTAAGTGAGGGTCTTACTCTGTTTCCTAGGCTGGAATGCAGTGGCATGATCACAGCTCACTGTAGCCTCAAACTCCTGGGCTCAGGCAATGCTTCTGCTTTAGCTTCCTGTGTAGCTAGGACTACAGGTGCAAGCATATGAACATTCAATTTTCCCAGTATCACTTACTGAAAAGACTGCCCTTTTCAGATTGTGTGCTCTAGGCATCCTTGTTGAAAATCAGTAGACGGTAAGTGTGTGGATTTATTTCTGAGCTCTCTATTCTGTTCCATTGGTTTACATGTCTTTTCTTATGCCAGTACCATGCAGCTTTAATTATTATAACTTTGTAGATTTCCAAATCAGGTAGTGCAATGCCACCAGCTTTGTTCCTTTTGCTCAAGATCGCTTTGCCTATTCAGGGTCTCTTGTGGTTCCATATAAATTTTAGGATTGTTTTTTTCTACTACTGTGAAAAATGTCATTGGAATTTTGACAGGGATTGTACTGAATCTGTAGATCACTTTTCCGAATAACCCAAATTGTTAACTTGCTAAGCTACTTTGACAATGTGTTCCTTCTTCAGACAGACTTTTTCTTGCTTTAATTTGGGTTATCCAGTGGCTGACCCTCTATTTACTCCAAATATTAAAACAAAACTTTGTCCTCAAAAAACACACACTGAAAGACAACTTACTTTGCTCCCATCAAAACTTAAATGGATTTTGCTGTACATCATGGTGACTACAGTTATAACAATATATTGCATACTTGAAAATTGCTGAGAGTAGATTTTAAGTGTTCTCATTAAAAAAGAAAACGTTAAGTATGTGAGGTAATGCATATGTTAAATAGCTTGATTTAGCTATTCCACAATGTAGAATATATGAAAACATCATACACAATTTGTATTTGTCAATTAAAAAAAAAAACTGGCCAGGTTCAGTGGCTCAACCTGTATCCCAAGCACTCTGGGAGGTCGATATGAGTGAATTGCCTGAGCCCATGGGTTTCAGAACAGCCCGGGTAACTTGATGAGATCTCTTCTCTCGAATAAATTAAAAAATCAGCTGGGAGTGGTAGCGCATGCCTGTAGTTCTGGCTGCTTGAAAGGCTGAGGCAGAAGGATTGTCTGAGCCCAGCAAGGTCACCACTGGGTTGGCTGTGAGTGTGCCACTGCACTTCAGCCTGGGCAACAGAGTGAGACTCCAACTCAAAATAAAAATAAAAATTATTTTTAAAGTTTAATGGATTTTGTAAATTAACTATTATACTGTGTCTCTCTTTTCCGCTCACAAAGAGCACAAGTCAGAAACTTTCAAGGTGGAGTCTTGACCACTGTATCCCCAATGCCTAAACAGTGCCTACACATAAGAGGTGTTTAAGAAATATTTGTTGAATTAATGGCCTCAGAAACAACTCTCGTGTGTGTGTGGGAAGAAAAAAGACAACAAACTTCCTGTAAAGTTTAATTTTAAAATTGTGTTTTTTGAACAGAGACCTTAGACAATGATCTTATCCAAACTCATCATCTTACAGGTGAAGACTATATATTTATAAAAAAGGAATTTCAACAATTCAAAACAGAAATCCTATCAACCTCAACTTGCTTCTCACAATAAAAGATAACCAATAAATCCATCATTTTAAGATTCCTTTCTATGAAACATACAGATTATGCTAAAAGATTTCAACAGTATCAGATCAGTTTGTAGTAAGTAACAATTCTGGAATACAATATTTTGATTAGGAAATAAAAGTCTTACCTTGCTTGACAGAGGGGCTAAATAATGACATAGCATCTTCTTCATGTGATAACACTGCTACACTAGATGTCCCATCTTCTACCTGCAAACAAATATTATATGTGAGGATAGAATATAGAATTTGCCAACAACAAAATCTACCAATTATTGAGCAGTTATGGTCAGGCATCCTGCTAAGTATTCTACATATATCATCACTGATTCTTACAGTTAACAACAGGTAGTATGCTGATCTAACAGACAAAAAAAAACCAGAGACTCTAATGACAATCTGCCTCAGGAAATATGACTGATGGGTACGAGAGCTGGAATTTTAACCTAAATCTCTCAACTCCAAAGTCTGTGTTCTTTCTATTATAAGTGTAGCCTTGCCAGTTACAACTGTTTTCATATTTACAAAAAGATAAAATTTCAAGTATCTGGCACATAGTAGGGCTAAATAGAGCTTTGTGAAATTAATTCTTTGTATTAAACATATTACTGGATCATTTTCACATTTTTACAGCTTTCAGTTTTCATATTTTCTACTTAACATAAAATTCTTATCTAGCAGAGTTATCTTATGCTTACTAGATTTCAAAAAAAAAAATTCTTTTTTTAAGTCAGGGTCTCACTCTGTCACCCAGGCTGGTGTGCAGTGGCATGCTCACAGATCGCTGTAGCCTCAATCTCTGGTCTCAGGCAATCCTTTCACCCATCCTCCCAAGTATCTGGGACTATAGGCACATACTACCACACCTGGCTAATTTGTTTCAGAATCTTTGTAGAGATGAGGTCTTGCCATATTGCCGAGGCTGTGCTCAAGTGATCCTCTCGCCTCAGCGTTCCAAAGTACTAGCTAGGATTACAAGCATGAACCACCACACCTGGATCAAATTTTTAATTTTTAAAATTTTAATAAAATAACTATTTCTGTGCCTGTTACTTCATTAATATAAGTTTCTATTTTTAGGGACACTATAAGTTACTGAATCACATAATTTAAAATACATATTTTTAAAATTCAGTGATGTATGTATTTTACTGTGTCTTTGAGAACTGAAAATTCACTTATGGCATATTTTTAACTCAATGTCAAAATCGTCTACAACTAAATGCCCTGATTTCAATTATGATAGAGGGCTAATAGCTTCTTTATCCTACCCAGAAAATTTTAAAGAAAACAACAAAGATCTCATTATCAGAGACTAGCTGTAATATGTACCATGTATCTGACTTACCCATTGAAAAAAAATTTTTTTCTAAGTAAAATGATTAATCTTTCTATTCTAAGAGAACATAATGAGGTTAAGTGTGCTATTATATGCAGTACTACAAAATCATGAGTGACCCCTTAGTGTACTGTGATTTCTCTTACCTTGTGTTTTTTTCCAGTTTCTCTCTCACTATTTTGTCTATCTTTTTTATCAGGAAAAAGAAATTCCTCATCTCCTTCAACAAATGCATATGGATCAATTTTAGGTTCTTGTTCTGCATCAGATGCTATTGCTGAAAGGTACTGATTTTTTATTTGATATTGCTGCACTAATTCATCAGAAACCTTTAAAGGTTTCTTACATTGCACCATTAACCTGCATAAAAAAATTTAAAAATTAATTATATTTGTTGTCCACAAAAGCATAAAAAATTTCCAAAACAACTCAAGTATCAATGAAATTTTTAGAATTGCTTATAGATTATCTAACGTGCAACTTATTTTATAAATAAAAAAACTGAGGCATAGAAAGATTAGGTGATGTATTGACACCGCAAATTTAGCAATAGAGAAATGGAGCTAAAATCTAGGTCTCCCATCTACATTTTTCCACCAAAATATGCTGTCTTTAGGTAATTCACTCTGCTCTCAAGTCCTCAAGCACACTAACTCATCCAAATCCATTCACTGAAAGGGGCTCTTGGATCTAAACTGTTCTAGTATAGTGACTCGCAAAGGTATGGGCTTTACAGTGAGATAAGATACTTTTAAATAAGTTATACATGTATATAACCAAAGTGATTATGCCTTTTTCTTTACTGACATGAGTAGATATATTTTAAGTTAAAATTTCTGCAGGCCTGATATGTTTCATGAAAATAACATTATTACTATTAACTCTGTCAAGATATTTTACAAGGCAAAGTGAAGTTTCAGTGCAAGTATCTCAGTTTTTTCTAACCACATTGTTAAATCAATTGTAAAATCAACATGGTAACTAACAAATATACGCTTCTCTCTACTCTCCTAAAATAACCAGTAAGATGACAAGGGATGATAGATCAAGGGAGGAGACAACAGTGAAGCTGGAAAGATGAACTAGTGGAAACTGACAGACCCTAGAAAGCTGAAATCTAAGGCTAAGAGGGAAGGCACAAGAAACAAACTGATTTGTACCAGAGAACCCCAGGAAGCATCAGGACTTCTATATCGCTAAAGACCCAGTATAAATACAGAATTATTAGCTTCTGGTTTGAATAAGATAATTTTAGACTTTCAAATTCCTATTTTCTCAGGTTTACAACACTGAGGTTCTCAAGATGTCATAACAGTGGCAGCCAAGCTTCTAGTCAGATCATGTTCAAAATCCTGCAATGACTATTTCACTGAGTAAAAATCAAATTTTTGCTCTACTAAACCTTTCTATAATCTAGTTATTCTCTTTTTCAACTTCATCTTCAACTATTCTAGTCCTCCTTCACTCGCACTGCTTCCCAGGGTTTCTTTGGTGTTCCTCAAATAGGCCAGATACCCTCCTGGCTGTTCCCTTTGTTAGGAAGTGTTCTTCCAAATATCTATATGGCCATCTCCTTTACTTCCTTCAAGTCTTTAAGTTCTCTATGAGATTTTATTTAAGTACCTCATTTAAAATGCAAGATGATCACCTGCCTTAAAATTAATCCCCCTTATCCTACCCTATATTCCTCCATAGTACTTATCTTTTAGCATACTGTATAATTATGCTCATAGCCAACTATCACCCCCACTAGAATATAAAAGTCCCACAAAGACAGGGATCCTTTGTTCAATGCATTATCTCCGATGTCTAAGGAGTCTGGCATATAACAGATGTTCAATAAATATGTTAATGAATAAATGAAATCTAAAAGCCGCACAGCACTAAGATACTTTTGCATTAACAACCCTAAAATATAATATCTTTTATTTGAAATAAACTATTTTTACACATTAGGAAGTACTGATCCTACTGCTTATATGCTCTAAGTACCAAGACAAAATTATAAGAAATGTAAGGTTTAGGAGCAATTAAGTATTTGCCAGACTGTAAATTATTTGCATGACAGGGATATCATATCTCATTAATTTATTCACTAATGCCTAGCACTAGCAGCACTGGAACCCTTATGAACTAAGGGCAAAACAGTTCATCAAAATGAAAATAGATTCTTTTGTCAACATGCTACAAAATATTCAAATACTGATAAAATGCCCCAGATTTAACCCCAAAACCAAAATCCCAAATATACAAAAACTTTCTTCCATGGGAACACAATGCTAACACAGTGTCAACAGTGATATGCTTTACAAATAATTATTAGAATAGTTCTGTTCTATAAACAGATGAGTATTTTTCTTAAGAGTAGCTTTGTACCTCACCATAGTAGGCCCTAAATAAACACTGGCTAAATCGTCTGCCAAATATTTACTAATGTCAAATATTCACTACTGTAAAATTTTTTTTTTTTTTTTGAGTTGGAGTCTCACTCTGTTGCCCAGACTGGAGTGCAGTGGCATGCTCCGGGCCACCACAGCCTCGACCTGCTAGGCACAGGCGATCCTTCTACCTCAGCCTTCCAAGTAGCTGGAACTACAGGCACTCACTACCACGCCTGGCTAATTTTTGATTTATTGTAGAGATGTGGTCTCACCAAGTTGCTCAGGTGGGTCTCGAACCCGTAGGCTCAGGCAATCCATTGGCCTCGGCCTTCAAAACGCTGGGATTATAGGCTAAGTCACTGAGCCCAGCCATAATGTAAATCTTTTCAAAACAGTATTTCTACCTACTTTGGCATGTAATTTCTTATTTAATACTTAAAATAACCTCACAAGATAGAAAATCTGAATTTGATGTAAAAATTATATACAAATAAGCGATTTACTAAGGTCACATGATGGCAAAGTTAGGGTTAGAAAGGTAAGTATTCATTATTCAAATAACTATTCACAGGGAAGAAAGTATAAGAAATCCTCCTAACACTTCTATACTGTTGGTAGGAGTGTAAACTAGTGCAACCTCTGTGAAAAGCAGTGTGGTGATTCCTAAAAGCTCTAAATATCAATCTCCCATATGAGCCCGCAATCCCTTTACTGGGAATATACCGTGAAGAACTCAAATCACTCTATAAAAAAGATACCTGCACACGTATGTTTATTGCAGCCTTGTTCACAATAGCAAGAACTTGGAAACAACCACGCTGCCCATCAAAAGAGGACTGGAGTAAAAAAATGTGGTACATATACACAATGGACTACTACGCAGCCATAAAAAAGAACAAAATCATGAATTTCGCAGCAACCTGGATGAAACTAGAGTCTATAATACTGAGTGACCTCTCACAGAAACAAAGATCCGAGTATCACATGTTCTCACTCATATAATGGAGCTTGAACATCCAATGTAATACTATAAGAAAATGACTGACGGTACTGGGAAACTATGGTGGGGTGAGGGAGATGGGACTAACAGTAGCAAATATCTGTCTGGGGATAGGGAAACACCTCTTATCAACAGGGTGCCTGAATGAAACGTAATTGTACACCTAACCCTTAACTGTACCCCACAAAATCATAATAAAAAATATTGATTATGAAGAAGAAAAAAAAAAAGAAATCCTCCTACCCCCAGCCTGAAAGATACTATTACTCTATGCCAAGGTAAAGAAAACAACTGTTTTCCATATTAAGTTGTCCTCTGACAGAATCATAAAAACTTACACACTGTTTACATGAGTAGTTGCTAAATGTTGTGCAGTAACATTATTAAAAGGACCGATCCTACTGCACAGGGCTCTATTAAAATAAAAATGAGTAAACCAAATGCGTTACCTAAAGTGACTTTTAGTTATTTTATTGAATCATTCTCACAGACATTGTGATATGCAAATAATTTAAATTCTTCAATATCAAGAGTATCAAGTCACAATAAATTTAAAAATATAAATCATTTTCATCATACATTCTTCTGTATTGTTAGAGCTGATAAAAAATAGAAATAAAAATTGTGATTTTTAAGAGATGTCAGATTAAAAACTCAAATTATCACTTTGCCACTAATTATATAGTACATATACTTTTATAAATAGAAACACCTCTCTTCACCTCAAAAGAACTTTCACATACAGTCATACAATTAACGACAGAGATTGTTTCAATTAAATAGAAAGCTAAATACAGGCAAACTGGAAGAGGATCAGGTACAGTCATGAACAGGAAGTACTAGAAACTCCAAAGCAAATTTAAATTACTTTTATAATATTCATTAATTGCATCACTTTCCTTTTACTATGACAATAACATACTACCCTGAAATGTACTCATATAGAATTTAACATGACTTGTGCTAGCATGTTGTTATGCCTTTAATCAATAAAAATTCTTCCAGACAAGGTATGACAATATTTCAGAATTGACAATTATAAAAGGAGATAAGCAATTAAAGGAAATGTTAAGGAACAAATTAATTTAATAAATCTCAAAATCCTTTTTGACGTGATACTTTTTCCAGTACCACTTCCTATATTCAATTCTTAAACTGAGTCAAGCTAGCTGTCAAAGGCATAGCTTTATTGCAACAGAACAGCAAATATAGAAGGGTTACTTAAAAGATTAAGAGAACAGTCAAATCAAAACAAGTGTATTTCATCACAGACTTCTATGAAACAAAGGCATTCTACCTTTTAGATAGATCAAATAATGCATTCTATAACTACATATATACAATAAAAACCTGGTATATCACTAATACACATAGGAGCTTGTTCTACTGATGAACATCATGGTAAAGATATCCTGATGTATCCTGACTACAGAATAAAATTGTGAAGAACTATGTTCAGTTCTTTCTTTGCTCAAGGTTCAGTAAGGTTTCCCTCTGAACCAGAATAGCAAACTATTTTAAGTAACCACAAACTCTACTCAAGTTAAGTGCTAAGTGCTTTTAAAAAAGATATTAAACAACTATAATGTTTTTGGCAGAAATTTTGCTATCTTTAAAATGTATAAGGTCCTTAGCCTCTACTCTGAAATAAATGCTACCATTAATTAACAGAGAAACTAAAAATAATTAGAATCAAAAAGAAGATAAAGATATTCCCCACAGATATGTGCATATCCTGTATATGGGATATGCTATGCTCTACCTCCAACTCCCTCCAACAAGTAAATTCTAACAAATCAGAAATTTTACTTTTAATGTAGGCAATGAAAAATTAAACATAAACTGCTGTACATGGAAGTCTAAAAATAAGAATGAACCAGGCGTGGTGGCTCATGCTTGTAATCTCAGCACTTTGGGAGGTGGAAGTGAGAGGACTGCCTGAACCCAGGGGTTTGAGACCAGCTTGGGCAACTTGGCGAGATTCGTCTCTACTACAAATCAAAAAATTAATCGAGCATGGTGGCACATGCATATAGTCCCAGCTACTCAGGATGCTGAGGTGGAAAGATCACCTGAGCCCAGCAGGTCAAGGCTGCAGTGGCTGAGATCATGCCATTGCACACCAGACTGGGCAACAGAGAAAGACTCCTACTCAAAAAAAAAAAAAAAAAAAAAAGAAAAGGAAAGAAAAAAGAAAGGTACTTAGAAATAATAAATTATATTACTCTGTACTAGTTAGGTAGACATCACTATCTAAAACTGCTGATTAGAAAAATCAAGAGTAGCACTTTCTTTCACTTCTCCACTACTATGGATGATAGTGTCACCCTTCAACAGCAACCAATGGAAAACATTTATTTATACCAAACAGAAAATGGATTTTCATTTAACATCACAATCAATGGAAAACATTTATTTATACCAAACAGAAAATGGATTTTCATTTAACATAAATAAAACAAAGCTCTAAATTTCTCCTCCTGCCATAATTTTCTATGAAGACACACACCTATAAAAGTAAACTATTACAAAGGACCTAGTTCTTTATTTCCAGTGAGGCATTCTTTTCCTTTGTGTTCTACAGCTATTTTAATTGGGTTATTAAAAGTCCCCTCTCTTAAACTTCAGACTAATAATCCCAACTACCTGATGGAATCTCTAAGAGACACTTCAAACTGAATTCACCCTTTTACATGTTATTATATGCACAGAGCTAAAGTCAAATAATACAAAAAGACACAGATGAAATGCCTAAGTACCTCAATTCCTCTCCTTCAAGATAACATGGATTGACTGTTTCTATTATCTAATTAAAGTGAAGAAAAAAAAAAACCCTATGCATTTACCACTATAATGTATACATATAACATGTACCTTGTTCCCAAACTTTATGATCTGGAGACCTTCCCACATCAGTCTATACAGATAAACCTTTGCTTTTTTAAAGTGAAGATGCTGCAATTATTTAGCCAGACCTCAACTATTTAGCAAGATCTTACTTTCCTAAAGTATACCAGCAGTAACTCCAAGGTACTTCTATTTGGAAAAGATACTTTTTAAAAAATCAGAAAAACTAACCTTGTTAAGATTTAGCCAAAAGTGGGTAAAAAGGATGGTAGAGATGCCTTCAAACCTGCTCTTCCTCATCTTTGCTCCTCATGAAACAAATATGTTTGGTCTTTAACTCTTCTGTTACTCCCCTTACTTTACTATTCAGCTGGCTGCAAAGTTCTTAGAAGTCTACTCAACAGCATCTGTAACATGCATTCATTCCTGCTTTCCTGCTGTTTCTAATTTCCTAGTGCAGGCCCTAAATCACTTTGTCTGAGCTGTTCATGCAAATGTTCAAAATGATCTCCCTTCATACATACATATCTCTTCATTTCAAACAATCTTTCACTAATATTACTTGGTTAATTTTTCCAATACCTTGTGACTTTATCTTGCTCAAAAATTTTACCAATAGCTTCCCCACCCAAATTTATGAACACTATTTTGCTATTCCATTCTATAGCCCTACCCCACTTTTCAGGTCTCATTCCTCATGACATACCAAACTACAAAGCAGCACCCCTATAATCTATCCATACTGAACAACATAAAGCTTCTGGATCTCCATAAACGGAATTAAATCATTCCCAGCTCCGTGGCTCTGCAACTCTACTGTATTTATTTATACTTCTATCAGAAAATACACTATGTTATTTTCCATTAGCCTGCAATTTCATTTAGGGCCAGGACTAAATTTATTTTATATCCCAACAGTGTCCTATGGCAGACTGCATCTAAGAGAAATTTCAGTTTTACACAAACTAATAAAGAAAACAGATCATTGAAAAATATGAATTTAAAAAGAAAGGTAACATTCTTAAGGGAGAAAGTGAAGAGAACTTGCAATAGCCCTCTAATTAACTTCAATAAAATGAACTGCTGTACATTTAAATGCACTTCCAAAACTCAAAGTATGGAAAAAGATAATAGATATTTACAATGACTGGGTGATATAAACACAAATTTACTGATATAACAAAGTTTCTGAATGGATTACTCTATGACTAGAAAGGTGTTTGATTATATCTAAAATTATAAGTGCTTCTATAAAGAATTTAAGAAGGCTGTTCAAATGCCATCAAAAGAGCATAATAGATAATAGCAATTCATATAATTAATTTTAACAACAGGGGATATCATTTGACTTTGAAATTGATTATACCGCTTTTTATAGGGAAATGATATTCTTTTGATTCTCAGGATATATTGCATCTCAAGCAATAGCAACAGCAGGTACTAAGTTACTCCAACAAAATCTTTTTCATCATGGGGGAAAAAAACTTTTGTTTCAGCATAATGTAAGACCATGTTAAGTATTTTACTGTGGCTTGAGGGGGCAGGATTAAAATAGTATGTATGGGAAGATCTCCCTAATGAAGCTAATCAATAAACACATTTGGCCTAATTTAATAACTAGTATTCTGGGGTTCAATTTTCTGTTAAAACTTATTCACTAAAAAAAGCACTTGGACACTATTAACATTTCTGTCTGGATAATATTTCGTCATGGGAGACTATTCTATGCACTGTTTAAGATATTTGCCAGCAGCCGGGCCAGTGGCTCAGCCTGTAATCCCGCGCCTTTGGGAGGTTAAGGTGAGTGGATTGCCTGAACCCGCGGGTTAGAGACCCACCTGGGCAGCGAGACCTCATCTCTACAATAAATCAAAAAATCAGCCGGGCGTGGTAGCGCATGCCTGTAATTCCGGCTACTCAGAAGGCTGAGGCGGAAGGATCGCCGGAGCCCAGCAGGTTGAGGCTGCAGTGGCCGGGAGCGACCACTGCACTACAGTCGGGGCGACAGAGTGAGACTCCAACTCATAAAAAAAAAAAAGATATTTGCCAGTATTTCTGGCTTCTAGCTACCAGATGCCAGCAGCTGGCCCCAGCTGTAACAACCAAAAAAGTCTCTAGACATTGCCAAATGTCACCTGAGGATGCAGCTGAAAGTACAGACAATTGCCCTAGTTGAAAACAACTACCATAGAACAACAACTTCAGGAAAAAGATAGAATCATCTAGATAATTAAAACATTAAAAACAAAACAAAACACTTAACCTATCAAGTATAGAACAATTATATTCCTAAATGCTTCTTAGTTCACATATTAGTTAAGCCTCTGATGGTTGACTTTGTGTTATCTGCCATATCGACTAGTTTACTATTACACTCCAAAAATAAGGCTTATATCTAAAAGTGAGTCACAACACAAACACATTTTACTAAGTAGTATAACCAAAACAATACTCACATGAGACATAGAATTAAAGTAAAAGTTCTTTTATTCAATCTTTAAAAAAATTTTTTCTATAAAGCAGGAAAAAATGGTGGACAGGAATTGGCAGAAGTAGAAGCATGTTATTTCCTTAACTTATATAATCATGACCCAGCACTACACTACCCCGCATGCTGCTTTTCTACATTATGTTTCTTGCTTCTCATTCTAATTCAGTGAGAAAAATGCCAAATAATTTTAGAACATATTCTAAGGTTAAGCTGTATTAACTTTTAAGAGACTTTCATTTCACTTACAGATATTCATGTACACAAACAGCCAATACATTTATTTAAAGTTATGGCTGAAATTTGTAGCTCTTATGAATACAATGTGTCCATAAAAACTCCCTCAAAGTTGGTTGGCTTTTTCTTTTTTTTTTTTTGAGTTGGAGTCTCACTCTGTCACTGGAGTGCAGTGGCATGCTCACGGCCACCGCAGCCTCGACCTGCTGGGCTCAGGAAATCCGCCTCAGCCTTCCAAGTAGCTGGAACTACAGTCATGTGCCACCATGCCTGGCTAATTTTTTGATTTATTGTAGAGATGAGATCTCACCAAGCTGCCCAGGCTGGTCTCAAACCACGTGGGCTCAGGCAATCCTCTCACCTTCGCCTCCCAAAGTGCTGGAATTATGGGCATGAGACACCACACGTGGCCTCCCTCAAAGTTTTTAAAACCAAAAATATTCATCCCACATTTTTATATACATTAAATAAGAAAATATAACCTGGAAGGAAAACAAGTTGTAAAATAGTGGAGTATTCTAGAAATATTGTCATTTCATTCATCCAAACATTTGCTAAATTTCTACTATGTGCTTAAGATTGTTCTAGAAAGGTGTGTATGTGTTTATGCTAGAAGAATAGAGCAATAAACAAGACAGTGTCCTTGCCCTCCTTGAGCTTACATTCTAAAGTGAAAAATTAACACTGTATTAACAAATACATAATTATAATTTCAGATATCTGCTAAGAAGAAATTAAAGGCAGTGATAGGCAGTGATTTTGGGGAGAAAAGAGATACCATAGTTTAGATAGAATAGTCCTCCCTGAGAAGATAATTTTTGAGCAGGACTGAATGATAAGAAAGGATGAACAGTTCCCTCTTCTTCATAATACAATTCTAAAGGCTATGAGAAATGAGTTTGACTTTTTGAAGGAATAGCAAGACAACTGTTAGACTAGCTAAATCAGGAAGCAAATAGGATAGCAGTAGATAACAAAGACGAAGAACCAGATAGGCAGGAAATTGTATGCAGTCTTACAGATCAGAAGAAAGAGTCTAGATTTTATTCCTTTTTTTTTTTTTGAGTCGGAGTCTCACTCTGTCGCCCAGGCTGGAGTGCAGTGGCACACTGTTCACAGCTACCGCAGCCCCAACCTGCCGGGCTCAGGCGATTCTGCCACCTCAGCCTTCCAAGTAGCTGAAACTACAGGCGTACACCACCACACCCAACTAAATGTTTGATTTATTGTAGAGATGAGGTCTCGCCAAGTTGCCTGGGCTGGTCTCAAGACCATGCACTAAGGCAATCCTTTCACCTCGGCCTCCCAAAGTACTAGAATTATAGGCATGAGCCACCACACTCAGCCTCTGGATTTTATTCTAAGTGAAAAGGAAACTGTTGGAGGGGATTAAGCAAATGACTGATATATATTTAACTTACAATGATCACCCTTGACTGCTGTGTTAACAATATATGTAAAAGAGAAGTATACAAACAAGAAGACTATGGCCAAGGCAAGAGGATTGCCTGAGCCCAGGGGTTGAAGACCAGTCTGGGCAACATCGTCTTGATAATAAACCAACAAATTAGCCTGGTGTGGTAGCGTGTGTGCCTGCAGTTCTGGCTACTTGGAAGGCTGAGGCAGAAGATCACTGGAGCCCAGAAGGTCACTGCTGGGGTGGCCATGAGCATGCCACCACTACACTCCACCACTGCACTCTCACTGGGCGACAAAGTGAGACTCCAACTCTAAAAGAAATTATAAAGAAAAAAAAGAAAAAGAAACAAGAAGATTAATAGTGTCAGGCAAGAGCTGAGACTGGCATAAACTTTTATATTACAGTTACATAGATATGATTAAGATCTTTTAAGATTTGTTTCTAAGACATCATGTGCTTTCAAGAGATCCATGGACTATTAAATAAGCTAGTTGTCTTCCATGAACTATAAGATTATCCTGATGTCTGTCAATTTACAACTTAGATTGTAATTAAAAATGAAATCATACTAAAATACCTTTAGATTCAAAGTGCTAGATGAAGCACAGGGGTGTGTTTGCTAAATGATAATAAAGGGATTTTACTTTTTAAAAAAGATGGGTTCTCAATATGTCACCCAAGGTGGAGCACAGTGACCACTCATGGGCATGATCCCACTACTGATCGGCATAGGAATTTTGACCTGCTCTGTTTCCCACCTTTGCTGATCCTCCATTCCTGAGAGGTCACCATATTGATGCTGAACTTAGTTAGAACAAACAGTTGACATAGTGCACTACAGCCCAGAACTCCAGGGCTCAAATGATTATCTTGCCTCAATCTCTCCACTAGCTGGGACTATAGATGAGGGCTACCGCACTCAACTAGGAAATTTAAAAGAGACTAAATCTCTAGTGATAGGGAAAATGAGAGAGAGGTGATAAATAGACCAGACATTTGACTGAGTCTTAGGGAAGTTCAAACTAAGATGAAACACAGCAGAGAAAGTTCACAGCCTAGAATATGCAAGAGGAGACTATAGGAAAACTATATAAAGAATGGGGGAGAGGGGGATGGGGGGAGAAAACAGAAAAGTTAAATTGTCTAAAAAAGCCAGAGAAAATCCGGACTTATATGTCTAGACAGAAATGAGAAAAAGAGCTGAAAATGGGAAACAGGAAGGGATCTTTTTTATGGAAAATGAATAAACAACCTGGTGAAAATGGGTGTAGCATTCTCTTCATTCTGGAATTTTAGTGACAATTTCTCTCTCTTCCAAAAATTCCCTACCCATTTATCATAAACAAAGAATCTGACACTTATACCCAGTATATGCTAAAATATTTATGGACTGAGCAAGGCTTGCTAATCAACAAGCTCTGCCTATATAAACAAAATTTCCAATCAGCCCATCTATTCTCTCACTATAAAATATGTATAGACAGCCCCAGCACTTTGGGAGACGGAGGCGAGAGGACTGCCTGAGCCCACAGGTTCGAGACCAGCCTGAGCAACATGGCAAGACCTCGTCTCCACAATAAATTAAAAAATTAGCTGGGCATGGTGGCACATGCCTGTAGTTTCAGCTACCTGGAAGGCTGAGGTGGAAGGATCACCTCAGTCCAGCAGGTCAAGACTGTGGTGGCTGTGAGCATGCCACCGCACTCCAGCCTGGGCAACACAGTGAGACTCCAACTCAAAAACAAAAAATAAAAACAAAATATGTGCAGACAAAAAACAGTTATTGGAAATATGAGAAGAATCACAATAAAGAGAAAGATGAAAACAAAGTAATTTTAAAGGGGGAAAAAAATCACAGAACATTAAACAAGACAGGGGTGTTACTTTAAAAAAAAAGATTAGTTTAGAAATTTTTAAAACAAGAAAAGCAAAAATTAAGAATTTAAGAAAGAAAGCTGAGGAATCTAGCTGTGCATAGTGGCTGGCACCTATAAACCCAGCACTCTGGGAGGCCAAGGCAGGCAGACTGCTTGAGCTCAGGAGTTCTAGACCAGCCTGGGCAATATAGAGAAACCTTGTCTCTACAAAAAATGAAAAAGTTAGCTGGGCATGGTGGGGTGGCCTCTAGTCCCAGCTACTTGGCATGCTGAGGTGGAAGGATCGCCCAAGTCCAGGAAGTTGAGGATGTTGTGAGCCATAATTGTTGTGATCATGGGCAACAGAGTGTGACTTCGAATTAAAAAAAAAAAAAAAAAAAGAACACAGAGCAAAAAAGACAGATGGAAAATGAGAAGAAATACAGAAACCACCTGATCACAGAAGTTCCCAAAGAATTTTTTTTTTTTTGTTTTTTTTGAGTTGGAGTCTCACTCTGTCACCCAGACTGGAGTGCAGTGGCCGCTCCCGGCCACCACAGCCTCGACCTGCTGGGCTCCGGCGATCCTTCCGCCTCAGCCTTCCAAGTAGCCGGAATTACAGGCATGCGCTACTACGCCTGGCTGATTTTTTGTAGAGATGAGGTCTCGCTGCCCAGGCGGGTCTTGAACCCGCGGGCTCAGGCAATCCACTCACCTCAGCCTCCCAAAGGCGCGGGATTACAGGCTGAGCCACCGAGTCCAGTTCCCAAAGAATTTTTTTAAATGGAGATGATATTATCAAAGAAAAAAAGAATTTCCCAGTAGCAGAACAAACAAGGTCTTCAAACTGAATGAGCCCTTCAGTTCTCAGCACATGCACTAGAAAAAAAGATCACTATTCCTACACATAGCCTTGTGAAATTTCAAAATTCTAAAGCTAAAGAGAAGTCTCTAGCCAGGTGCAGTAGCTCATGTCTGTAATCCCAGCACTCTGGGAGGCTGAGGCAGGAGAATCACTTGGATCTACGAGTTCAAGGTAAGCCTGGGCAACCTTGTCTCTACAAAAACTCAAAAAGCTAGCTGGATGTGGTGGCACTTGCTTGTAGTTCCAGCTACTTGTGAGGCTGAGGCAGAAGGACCCCTTGAGTCCGGGAGGTTTAGGCAGGACTGTGGCACTGCACTCCAGCCTGGGGGACAGAGAAAGACCCTGTCCCTTAATTAATTAATTTAATTAATAAAATATTCTAAAAGTCTCATAGAGGCAATAGAACACACTAAAAAAAAGTGTGCAAGAATGAGACTGGTATTACACATTTCATCTAAAGTACTGGACATCAGAAGACAGTAACGCAGTGCCTAAAAGTTCTGAGGAAAATGCTTTTCAACCATCAATCCAATATGTAGCCAAAGTATCAATCCAAGCATGAGTGAAAAAAATCAAATCATTTTCAGAAATATGAGAATGCCAAATTTATCTCCCACTCCCTTTCTCTGAGGGAGTTACAGATGTTCACCAACAAAATAAGGACAAAACTAAAGAGAAGCCACTAGTTATAAAAACAGTGGAATCACCTTAGCAGTATACTGAAATGAAATCCTAGAAAGAGCTGAAAAACAAGACTAGAAAAAAAACTGATCCACATTACAACAGAATATCTTGATAAAGAAAGTAATAAATTCTATATAACAGTTATGTTAGTAGAAAAAAATACATAGAACAATGGAAATTATTTTAAGCAAATAGTAAAGTCTAAGACACCATTTAACCCATAAGTAGTATTTAAGCAATAATAAAATAATTCATTGACAATGGACTGAGATAAGGAAATGTAATATTTGTACACTACTTGGCCTTTCACAAATACATAAACGGTTCTAGCCAGGTGTGGTGGTTCACACCTGTAGTTCCAGCTACTTGGGAGGCTAAGGTGGGAGGATCACTTGAGCCCAGGAGTTCAAGACTAGCCTAAGATCTTGACTCAAAAAAAATTTTTTTGAATTAAAAACAAAAAATTTGCATTGACAGTTGTAATGAATATAATGGTGTTTTGTTGGCTGATTATTACCTCTTAGAAAAAATTACAGATAAAAAATGCAAAAGGCTTATCAGATAAAATACAAATGTAATCAGAATAACATGGAAGTAAGGAGACACCTGGAAAAAAGCTGCCTTCTGCCCAAAGTATGCCATAAATAAAGCAGACAAAGGTAAGCCATAGATGGAAGAAGATATCTATGATAGATAAAACTTATACAAGATTAATACCAAAAGTATGCAAAGAATAAATCAGAAAAAAAAGAATTGGACTAAAAAACAAAATGAACAGGCAACTCAGAGTAGAGGAAATCTAAATGTCCAACAAACATTTTTTATTTTTTTGAGTCGGAGTATTACTCTGTCACCCAGGCTGGAGTGCAGTGGCACAATCATAGCCACCACAGCCTTGACCTGCTGGGCTCAGGCAACCCTTCCGCCTCAGCCTTTCAAGGAAGTAGCTATAACCACAGGCGTGTGTCACTACAGTTGGCTAACTTTTTTTTTTTAATTGTAGAGACGAGGGCTCACCAAGTTGCCCAGGCTGGTCTCAAACCCCTTGGCTAAGGCAATCCTCTCACCTCTACCTCCCAAAGTGCTGGGATTACAGGCGTGAGCCACTGCACCCAGCTCCAACAAACATTTTAAATGATGCTTAACCTCACTAGAAATCTGGAAAACAAGTATTTAGATAATGAGATGACAATTTGCATTTGCAGATCAGTCAAATTAAAAGTCTCATAACACCAACTATTGAGGAAAATGTAGACAACAGTCATTCTCATACTCTGCTGTATATCAGTTGTTTAGACAGCAACCTGGCAACAACTTTTAATGCTAAAAATGGACAAACCTCATGTCCAAATAATTCCTCTTTCAGATGTATTTCCTAGAGAAATTCTTATACAGGGACACAAGGAAATGTGTACAAAAAAAGTTTACTGCTACATCCTTTGTTATTGTGAAAAATTAAAAATAATTAGCAAATCTATCTTTAAGAGAGTAGATAATTATGGCATGTTCATAACAAGAAAATAGCATAATTAAAACAAAGAACTAGAGCCACATGTACAAAAACAGGTTTAGAAGTGATAAATACCAAATTAGAGCAGGGAAAGGAAGAATGGAGGAAGAAACATAATACACAGGCTTTCTACCTGTGTAAAATCCTTCAGTTGGATGACAGACACCAAAATGTTTATACATTGTTTATATACTATTTTCTTTACTTTTTGTAGCTAAAATATTTCATAATAAAGAAGTTCCCTGAGGAAAAACACAATAAAATAAATTAAGCAAAGTTAACACTTCAAAGATTTATTATCGTAAATCCTACTCTGAATTCAATCCTGGAGTCCTAGTATTAATAACTTATGTCACTTCCACCCTTAAATTATAATAGGGACTATTAAAAAAATACATACTCTGTAACTGATGTTACACTTTCCTGTCCAAAAGGTCCAACTGGATCATCCTTGAATTTATCACTTGGAAGTTGAGGTGGTAAAAACTCTACATCTTTTTTCTTTGGGACCTTGTAATACTTCCAGGCTATATTAGCTTCATCTTCTTCCAAGTTTACTGCTGTACCAACATATACTGTAGGTTCTACAGCTTCCTGGAATTGAGGTGGGAAAGACTGGGATAAGCTGTCTATCCTATCTTCCACTGGTTTAGAAGGAACCAAAGGATCCGGTGTTGGCATTTGATAAAAATGCTGACTCTGAGGAGTTGAAGGTGTTTTAGTCACTCCTTCATCAACTACATCACATGGGTGAGGACTAAGAGGGGGCGGTTGAGGTGAATTTGCCATTTCGGTGCCATGCATTTGAGGAGTCTTTGCTACATCATTAGTTCGGATGCTTGAAAATCTCACTTGACTGTCTTGAGCAGAGATCACAAGTCTTTGACTGGCTGTATCTGAATCCATGCCAACATCATCGCTAATAGATACACGATGGTGAAAAGGAGTCAAGGGGCGTTTCTGTGGTTTTTCATTCTTTTCTTGCTTTTCATTGGTCTTGTGCTTAGGAAGTGTTTGTTGTTGCTGACCTAAAGACGGCACCTGTCCTTGTTGTCCAGTATTTCTTGATTTGAGACTTTTGTGCCTAAAAAGTTAAAAGATAGGTTTAATATTTACCGTATCCCTCTTAATTGCAAAGTTTACAAACTCACAGTATTAGACGTTTCAGATATCATTTGCTTTTCACATATAATCCTAAAAGCAAAATGCCTTGAATTTACATGGGGGAAAAAGCTTCGTTCAGTAATCTAAAATATAAATGCATGCAGAAAGATTCATAAAAGCCAATTCTCTAATACACATTTAATAGCTATGTGATCAGAATGCCAAAGAAGATTTGCCTTATATAATCTAAATACTTTAGTATCTGAATTAAATACAGGGGTAAGATTCTAATTATTTAAGATAAAAAGAATTTATTCGTTTCTAAATGTACCTGATATTTCCGTTAGTGGTTGTTATAAATAAATGGTTTGGCAGAACTTAATCATCACCTACAATCTTGCAGCAACTGGCTAGAAAGTATAGGCTACTCTACTGAATTAAAGTTAGATCGGTCTAGAAAGCACTGGATTCTAATGGGTGATGGGCCTCACACCATACCTAACTGACCTAACAAGCTGACAGAACAAGCTGACTAGAAAATGAAGCACAAACGCCTAAAATAATTTTTTCCTCAAAATTTGAAGCAATTCTAAACTGAAGAACTTACAGTAAAAATCTAAATCTGAAAATCTAATAATTTTGTTCACAGTAAAAGATGTATTTCAATGTACTCTGAAATTTCCAAATTCAATGATAATGGCATATTTTTGTACTAAGAAACTAATATATTTTTTTTTTAGTCGCAATCTCTTTTTCGCCCAGGCTGGAGTGCAATGGCACGCTCAAGGCCACCACAGCCTCAACCTACTGGGTTCAGGCATTCCTTCTGCTTCAGTTTTCCAAGTAGCAGGAACTACAGGCATGCGCCACCGCACCCGGTTAATTTTTATGATTTATGTAGAGATGAGATCTCACCATGTTGCCCAGGCTGGTTGGTCTCGAACCCCTGGGCTCAGGCCATCCTCTTGCCTCTGCTTCCCAAAGTGCTGAGATTAAAGGCATGAGCCACAGCACCTGGTTAGAAACTATTTTTTTAAATGTGATGGGGGCCGGGCACAGTGGCTCAAGCCTGTAACTCCAGCACTTTGGGAGGCCGAGGTGAGAGGACTGTCTGAGCCCACGGGTTCAAGAACAACCTGGGCAACTTGGCAAGACCTCATCTCTACAATAAATAAAAAAATTAGCCGGGCGATGGCAGCGCATGTCTGTAGTACTGGCTACTTGGAAGGCTGAGGCAGAAGAATCACCTGAGCCCAGCAGGTTGATCCTGGGGTGGCTGTGAGCATGCCAATGTACTCCAGCCTGGGTGATGGAGGGAGACTCCAACTCAAAAAAAAAAAAAGTAATGGAATATGCAGTTTAAGAATTCAGTATTAAGTTTTTCTTTTAAAACTTATTCTACTTTTTTGTTAAGCCAAAGGCACCCAGAAAGAGTATTAAAAAGCAGTGGCAGGCACTTATTAGAAAAACTCTGTTGAGGAAACATGCTGAGACATCTTTTTGAACAGAGCCTAGAACACCTTATTGCACATGGGAAAAAAAGCATGAAAGTTATCAAAGAAAACTGGATTTGTGTGAAAAGGACACAGGAGAACGCCATTATTCTGATACTAAAATCAAAGACATTACAAGAAAAGAAAACCACAGACCAATATCCCTCAAGAACACAGATGTAAATCATTAGTAGATATAAATAATTGACAAAATATTAGCAATTGAATCCAGCAAAATATAAAAGAATAATACATTATGACCAAATGGAGCTTATTCCAGGAATGTAGGGTGCAGCATTAAAAAAAAAAAAATGATATACCACATTAACAGAATAAGAGAAAACCATATTATCTCAATGAATAAAGAAAAACACACAAGATTCAACATCTATTCATATAAAAAGACTCAGCAAGCAAGGAATAAAAGAGCATGCTCAATCTGATAGACAGCTATGAAAATTACAACTAATATCATACTTAATGATGAAAGACTGAATAACTTCTCCGTGAGATTAAGAGCAAAGCAAGAATATTAGCTCTCAACATTCATTCATTCATTTTGTAGAGACTGAGTCTCACTATGTTGCCCAGGCTGGTCTTGAACTACCGGACTCAAAAAATCCTCCCACCTCAGTCTACCCAAGTGCTGACATTACAGGCATAAACCACCAAACCTGGCCTAACATTTCCATTTAACATTTTATTGAACATTTTAGCCAATGCAATAAGGTAGAAAAAACAAAGCAATCCGAGATTTCAAAGGAAGAACAAAAACTGTCTGGATTCATAGTCAATATTACTAGAAACTACACAATGAAAGAGTTAGGCTGATCACCATCTAACCAATCCTAACATTATAAGAAGCAAGACAACCAGAAATTGTGTCTCTGTATATATGACACAATACAAAGTAAGACAGCATCATCTATTAAGTATTCTCGCCAATAATAATAAAGTTGAATCTAATTATACCTCCAGATCAGCACTGTCTAACAATATGTTCTATGATGATGGAAATGGCCTGTATGGAGCACTTGAATTGTGACTAGTGCAACTAAAAAACTGAATCTTTAATTGTATTTCAATCAACTACTTTAATTTTAAATATCCAATAGTAGTTACTAACACGGCTAGTACTGGACACAGCACAGCTCTAGAGCTACCTTCCATTCACAGAAATGCAAAGGATAAAGGAAGAAATTAAATGGCACTAAAAAAAAAAAAAAAAGTTATAGCCTGATTGGTGTCTCATGCCTGTAATTTCAGCACTTTGGGAGGCAGGAGGACACTTCAGGCCAGGAATTTGAGACCAGCCAGGGCAATAGTGAGACCCCTGTCTTTACAAAAAAATTAAAAAACAGCTAAGCATGGTGGCACAAGCCTGTAGTTCCAGCTATTCGGGAGGCTGAGGCAGCAGGATCATTTGATCCCAGGAGTTTGAGGCTGCAGTGAGCTATGTTCATGTCACTGCACTTCAGCTTGAACAACAGAGCAAGACACTGTCATTGTATTAGGCATTATAAGTTACCTAGAGATGACTTAAAGTGTAGAAAAGAATGTACATCGGTTATATGCAAATACTACACCATTTTATATAAAGGTCTTGAGCATCCATGGATTTTGGTATCCACAGGGAACCAATTCTCTACTGGATAGCAAAGGACGACTGTATATAACAAAATGTGCCAATGTTCAGAAGATCTGCATAACCCAGTGAACAAAAATTTTCCAAATGACCAATACACGATGTAACAAAATCATACATAAGCAAAAGATCCATTCAGTTATTAGTAGAGTACAAGAATTTCACTAACACGGCTTTCAATTCTACATTACAACAAACTTTTTAGAAAACGTCACTTGTCAAATATTGGTGTAGTAGCAAAGAAAGATATTCACAATTATTTTTAAAAGTTATTAAAATACTATTCTTAGCTGGATGCAGTGGCTCACACCTGTAATCTCAGCACTTTGGGAGGCAGAGGCAAGAGGATTGCCTGAGTCTAGGAGTTCAAGACCAGCCTAGGCAACTTGACAAGACTTTGTCTCTACAATAAATCAAAAAATTAGCGAGTCGTGGTGGTCTGTGCCTGTGGCTCTGCTACTTGGAAGGCTGAGACAGAAGGATCCTGAGTCCAGCAGGTTGACGCTGTGGTTGGTGGCCATGATTGACTCCTACTCAAAATAAATACATACATACTATTTTCTTTCTTTTCCAAATGCAGAGCTATGTGAGACTGAATTTTCTTCATATACTCAACCAAGACAATATCCAGCAATTGGTTAAATGCAGAAGCAGGTAAGAACCCAGCTATCTTATTTTGCTCAACATTAAAGAGATTTGTAAAACCGTAAAACAATGCTGCTCAACTAATTTTTTTTTTGAAAAATATAATTTGATGTCTATAAATATATTTTACTACTGCCAATAGGCACTGGGTTTATTATTTTTCAGTAAATTATATAGTGCTCTAAAATTTCTTTAACATATAAAAAAATGTAACCCACATAAATACAAGCACATTGAAATCCTCAATAATTTTTAAGACTGTAAATAAGTTCTAAGACTAATAATTTTGAGAATTAGACTGCTTTATTGCAAGACAGTAAGGCAGGATAGGATCTCCATTAATTTGAGGTGAAATATTTGGTTATGTCTCAAATATACAAGGGATGTGAAAAGGAAACAGTCATATATTCACCTACCCAGCTATAAGAGTCAAAAACTATTAACTGGAGCTAGATACTAACAATTTTTGACATTACATCAGTCCTTTTCTTCTCTCTCTATATATACATATATATAGATGTTTTTCTAAAAGCTAGCCTTCTTTAGAGAGAACAATTGAATTTCAGACTCAACCAAATTGAAGAATCTTTCTAAGAGGAGAAGTTGTCCTCAAAGCACAAGCAAAAGAGAATCCCTTTTTTCCTAGTGACCCCGGTTCCCAGTACTTTAGTGTTAATATTTGAAATGTAATGGTTTTTTTTACTTAGAAAGCAGCTTGCTTTCTAAAGGCAACTTTCTTATGAACATTCCACCACAACAAATCTAGCATCAACAAACATGTACTATTCAATCCTACTAATGAAAAATACAACTGAAACAATTTTATGCTTCTCACTTACTATAAGGGAAAAAAAATAATAATAATTTTGAGAAGAGTTTCAGACTGGTGAAAGCACAAGAAAAACCAACAATCTTTACATGCAAAAAGTGGGAATCAAAGTGGTAAAATCTTTTTTGAAGTCACAAGTATTTAAAGCCCTCTCACCCACAACTCTCTATCACATCATTTACCTAATTTAGTTCCTTCCTAGTACTCACTCTTAAATTTAAAAAAGGAGCAGTACAGCCAACCTCATCTGATTCAATACCTCAGCCTTGGGGAAAGCCAGATCCCAAGTGCTAGTTAACAACACTTTCCAAGACACTCTGGCAGTTCAGGACACTGTGAGCCAGTGTAGGTGCACAGCACAGGGCTGGCACATCTGGCAACTGAGAAACTAACCACACCAAGACTATATATGAGGTCTGACAATTAAGTTCACAGACTTGCCTCCATGTGCTTACACTGGTATCCCTGTACAAGCAACTCGGTAAGGTTTCATAACCTTGGTATATCAGTGTCTTATAGCTGTGTTCGTGTCAACATGTGACACTGTCTTCTGAGCACCATTCATTATTGTTGGTGCGTGTTTTTGTGTGCCATCCCAAGAATATTGGCGTTGAATTAGAGCAACAAACAAATAATAAATTTCTTGTTAAACTTGGCAAGAGTGGAAGTGAAATCAGGCGCATGTCAGCCCAAGTTTATGGGGATAATGCCATGAAGAAAATGGCAGTGTACAAATGGATTGTTTTTCTGGGGGAAGAGAAAGCATCACCAATGAAGAGAGATCAAGACAGCCAGTAACAACCAGAAACTGATAAAAACATGGCAAAAATTGGTCAAATTGTATGTCAAAATCATCAGCTGATTGCAAGAACCATAACAGACCAAATAAACATTGATAGAGAAACAGAAAAATCTTAACTAAAAATCTTGGCTTGAGAATGTGTGCAAAAATGGTCTCAAAGGAGCTCTTGCATCACAACAATGCACCAGCTCACACAGCACTATGTATAAGGGAGTTTTTAGCCAGTAAACTAGTAACTGTATTGGAACACCCTCCCTATTCACCTGATCTGGCCCCCAGCGACTTTTTTCTTTATCCAAAGATAAAGGAAATATTGAAGGAAAGATTTTTTTTTTTTTTTTGAGTTGGAGTCTCACTCTGTCACCCAAACTGTAGTGCAGTGGCTACTCCCAACCACCGCAGCCTCAACCTGCTGGGCTCTGGCAATCCTTCCGCCTCAGCCTTCCCAGTAGCTGGATTTACAGGCATGCGCGACCACGCCCGGCTGATTTTTTGATTTATTGTAGAGATGAGGTCTCGCTGCCCAGGCAGGTCTAGAACCCGCGGGCTCAGGTAATCCACTCACCTCAGCCTCCCAAAGGCGCGGGATAACAGGCTGAGCCACTGAGCCCGGCAGGGAAGACATTTTGATGACATTTAGGAGATCAAGGGTAACACGACGACAGTTCTGATGGTCATGCCAGAAAAAGTTCCAAAATTGCTTTGATGGGCAGACTAGGCGCTGGCGTCAGTGCATAACTTCCCAAGGGGAGTACTTTGAAGATGACCACGGTGATATTCAGCAAAAAGCTATGTAGTGTTTTCCTAGGATGTGTTTGCAAACTTAATTGTTAGACTACATATAACCAAGGAAACCCTATAGTGCCTACATCAGTCCCCTGCCAACTTCAAATAAGAAGAAATTGTCTACTCAAATGAGAAGAAACCAGAAAAATAATTCTGACCGTAAGAAAAAGCAGAGTTCTCCAAAAGACCACACACCAACTCTTTAGCAATGAACCCTAACCAAAATGAAATTGTTGAAATTCCAGACACAGAATTCAAAAAGTTGATGATAAAATTGGTCAATGAACTTTAGGAGAAAATTGAAAACATAAATAAAATTTAAAAACTATTCAGGCCAGGCTCGGGGGCTCAGCCTGTAATCCCGCGCCTTGGGAGGCTGAGGTGAGTGAATTGCCTGAGCCCCTGGGTTCGAGACCCACCTGGGCAACTTGGCAAGACCTCATCTCTACAATAAATCAAAAATGAGCAGGGTGTGGTAGCGCGCGCCTGTAGTTCCAGCTACTTGGAAGGCTAAGGCGAAAGGATCGCCGGAGCCCAGCAGGTAGAGGCTGTGGTGGCTGGGAGCGGCTACTGCACTCCAGTCTGGGTGTCAGAGTGAGATTCTAACTCAAAACAAAACAAAACAAAAAAAACTATTCAGGACATGCATGAAAAATTCTCCAAAGATGAAAACACCTTAAAAAAAAAAAAAAAAAAAGCTGGCCACATGTGGTGCCTCAAAGTGCTGTAATCCCAGCATTTTGGGAGGCTGAGGCAAGAGGACTATCTGAAGTCGTGGGTTTGAGACCAGCCCGGGCAACATCATGAGACCTCATCTCTATAATAAATAAAAAAAATTTAGTCAGATGTGATAGCACACACCTGGAGCTCTGACTACTTGGAAGGCTGAGGTGGAAGGATCACAGGAGCCCAGCAGGACAACACCACGAGCATGCCACTGCACTCCAGCCTGGGCGATGGAGTGAGACTCCAACTCAAAAAAAAAAAAAGGCCAAGCTGAAATTCTGGAAAGAAAAAAAGCATTTAGGGAAGTACAAAATGCAGTGGAAAGTTTTAACTGCAGAGAGGTAGAACAAACAAAAGAAAGGATCTCAGAACTTGAAGCCTTTTGAATTAACATAATCAGACAACAATAAAGAAAAAATAATCAAGAGAATGGAACAAAATCTCTAAGAAATGTGGAATTATGTAAAATATCCAAACCTAAGAAAAATAGGTATTCCTAAGGAAGAAGAGAAAGCAACAAGTTTGGAAAACCTATCTGAAGGAATAATGGAGGAAAGCTTCCCTGGCCTTGCCAGAAGACCTAAACATCTAGATACAAGAAGCCCAAAGAACCCCCCAGAAGACTCATCGCAAAAAGGCATATAATCATCCAGCTATACAAAGATAATGTGAAGGAAAGAATTATAAGAGAAGTGAGACAAAAGCATCAAATAACTTACAAAGGTAAACTAACAGCAGACTTCACAGAGGAAACCCTACAAGCCAAAAGGGAGTGGGGTCCCATCTTCAATCTCCTCAAACAGAATAACTGTCAGCCAAAGATTTTGTATCCTGTAAAACCAAGCTTCATAAATGAAAGAGAAATTAAGTCCTTCTCAGACAAGCAAACACTGAGGGAAACTGTCACCACTAGACCGGCTCTACACAAAATATTCAAAGGAGTCCTAAATACTGAAACAAAAGGTCAAAATACACCATAGAAAGACACTGGAAATCATAAAGTTCACAGGCTTTACAGAACACCAACACAACAGAGAAAATAAATAAACGAAGCAACCAGATAACAACCAGTGTGACAAACAGAATAGTGACTTACATATCATTATTATCCCTGAACATAAATAGTCTCGATGTCCGGCTAAAAAGAGAGACTGGCAGGATGGATTAAAAAATACTACCCAAATATCTGCTGCCTTCAAGCAACCCACTTAACTCACAAAGACTCCTACAGACTCAAGATAAAGGAGTGGAGAAAAATATTTCACTCAAATGGAAGCCAAAAACAAGCAGGAATAGTCATTCTCATAACAGATAAAACAGACTTTAAATTGACTACAGTAAAAAAAAAAAAAGACAAAGATGGCTATTATATAATGATAAAGGGATCAATCCAACAAGGAGATATAACAATTTTAAATATATATGTGCCTAACACCAGAGTCCCAGCTTTATAAAACAAATTCTACTAGATCTCAATAAAAGAGATATACAGCAATACAATAAGAGTGGGAGACTCCACTGACAGCAGCAGAAAAATCACCAAGTCAGAAAATCAACAAAGAAATACTGGAGTTAAACAGAACTCCAGAGGAAATGGAAATAGCAGACATCAACAGAACAATCCATCCCAAAACTACAGAATACACATTTTTCTCATTAGCACATGGAACATTCTCCAAGATAGACCATATGAAAGGCCACAAGGCAAGTCTCAATGAATTTTTAAAAAAATCAAAATCATATCAAGCACCATCTAAGACCAAGAGATTAACTCCAAGAACTCACGAAACCAAAGATATGGAAGTTAAACAATTTACTCCTGAATAATTCTTAAGTCAACAATGAAATCAAGATGGAAATTAAAAAATTCCTTGAAACAAACGACAAAAATGAAACAAGTTATCAAAGCCTCTGGGACACAGTCAAAGCTATGCTCAGAGGAAAATTTATAGTGCTTAAGACCTACATTAATAATACAAAGATTATATTTTGACAACCTAACATCCCATCTCAAGAACTAGAAAAACACAAATAAGCCAAACCCAAAGCTAGCAGAAAAGAAATAATGAAGAATGGCCGGGCACCCATACCTGTAACTCCAACTCTTTGGGAAACCAAGATGAGAGGATTGCCTGAGCCCGCAATTTGAGACCAGCCCAGGCAACTTGGCAAGACCTCGTCTCTACAATAAATCAAAAAATTAGCCAGGCTCGGTGGCTCAGCCTGTAATCCTACGCCTTTGGGAGGCTGAGGTGAGTGAAT
>NW_007258124.1:710462-736098 GCF_000164805.1 Carlito syrichta | reverse complement strand
GAGGCTGCGGTGGCCGGGAGCGGCCACTGCACTCCAGTCTGGGTGACAGAGTGAGACTCCAACTCAAAAAAATAAAATAAAATAAAAAATAAATCAAAAAATTAGCCAGGCATGGTGGTACATGCCTGTAGTTCCAGCTATCTGGAAGGCTGAGGTAGAAGAATCGCCTGAGCCCAGCAGGTCGAGGCTGCAGTCTCCAGGAGTGTGCCACTGCCCTCCAGCCTGGGTGACAGAATAAGACTCCAACTCATAAAAAAGAAAGAAAGAAATAATGAAGATCAGAGCAGAACTAAATGAAACTGAATTTTAAAAATTACAAAGGATCAATGACACGAAAAGTTGGGTCTTTGAAAATTTAAACAAAATTTACAGACCACTAGGTAGATTAATCAGGAAATAAAAAGACTCAAATTAGCCCAGAAAAAAGGAGACATTACAACTGATATGACAGAAATTCAAAAGATCATCTAAGACTATTATGAACACTTTTATGCAAACAAACTAGACAATCTAGAGGAAATAGATAATTCTTGGAAATACACCCCCACAACCTTCAGTCAAGAAGAAATAGAAACCCTGAACAGACCAATACCGAGTAGCAAGATTAAAACAGTAATTAGAAGTCTCCCAACAAAAACAGTTCAGGACCTGATAGACACACCAGGAAATTCTACCAGACATTCAAAAGAACTGATACCAATTTTACTCAAACTATTCCACAAGATTGAAGAGAAGGGAATTGTCCTCTAACTCATTCCACGAGGTCAGTATCATTCAGATACCAAAGCCAAGAAAAAGAAAACTACAGACTAATATATCCCTTATGAACATAGTCACAAAAATCCTCAACAAAATATTAGCAATCTGAATTCAACAGTACATAAAAATTTATTATAAATAAATAAATAAAAAGGATTAAAAACCTTTCTTAAACATGAATTATCTGCCTCATTTCCAATAGAGGCTTCATAATACCAAAAGACTTGTTTATGAGTATATTCTTAGCCTAGGACAAAGTAAGTGTTAAATTTAATGAATAACTAATAATCACAGCAGTATTATTATTATTATTTTTTGAGTTGGAGTCTCACTTTGTCACCCAGGCTGGAGTGCAGTGGCATGCTCACGGCTACCCCAGCGTCAACCTGCTGGGCACCAACAATCCTTCTGCCTCAGCCTTACAAGTAGCCGAACTACAGACACAGACTACTGCGTCCAGCTAATTTTTCATTTTATTGTAGAGATGAGGTCTCGCCAAGTTGCCCGGGCTGGTCTCGAACCCACAGGCTCAGGCAATCCACTCATCTTGGCCTCCCAGAGTGCTGGGATTATAGGCTGAGTCACTAAGCTTGGCCTATTCCATATTTTTTCAAAAATGATACAGCAAAAGTCTAGATTAGGAAGTAAAAAAGAAGAGCTGTTTGATAAAAATGCCAATAAAGAGGGAAAAAAGCCTAATTTCATGTAAGCATTCTACTGATCTTAGGCCAGGGATGGGGAAACTTGTTTTAGTAAGGGACAGTAAGGGACCATATAGTCTATGTCACAACTACCCAACTCTGTCACTGTAAGGCAAAAGTAGCCATAGACAATATGTAAATAAATGGATGTGGCTGTGTTCTAATAAATCCTTATTTATGGATACATATGGAAACAAAAGTTTAAATTTCTTCTTTTTTTTTTTTTTGAGTTGGAGTCTCACTCTGTCATTCAGACTGGCGTGCAGTGGCCGCTCCTGGCGGTCTTTCCGCCTCAGCCTTCCAAGTAGCTGGAACTACAGGCATGCGCTACCACGCCCGGCTAATTTTTTTGATTTTATTGTAGAGATGAGGTCTCACCAAGTTGCCCAGGCGGGTCTCGAACCCGTGGGCTCAGGCAATTCACTCACCTCGGTCTCCCAAAGCACGGGATTACAGGCTGAGCCACCAAGCCCAGCTAAAAGTTTAAATTTCAAGTAACCTGCATGTATCAAAACATTTTTCATTTTTTTTAAATTTTAAAATAATGTAAAATTCATTTTCCACTTACAGGTCATACAAAACAAGCAGTGGGTCAAATATGGCCAATTGATCATAGTTTGCTGACTCCAGTATTATACAAATTATGCTCAAGACCAGGTATATTTTAATTATTTTACTAATTTAAACTGTTAAACAGGAACTAATATCTCCATATTTTATTCCAATCTCTCTATCAGCAACAGAGGCAAGTTTTCAACAGAGTTGCCAGACTTTTAAAAATTGTACATTCTTTAATCCATTCTATATTAGAACATTCAATCTAAGCAAAAATATACCAGAACACTTGACAGTCTGTCACTGTACTTAAACAAATAGAACTAATGTCAGAAAAACCTTGGACTTAACCCGCAGCACTCCATTCCTTTGGCTTATTTTCATGAGAAAGAGGGGTGGCCATCTATTCAATCACAAGTCCTAGGGATATCAAAGCCATCATTGTTTACTTGACTGAAAAAGTATATGATCTACCTTTAATCTACAGACTAAAATAATAAACTCCTTTAGGCAATATAATCTTTAAAGGCTCTGATAACCAAATCTCATCAACAGGTCCCAATATATAACATAAGTTGTCTAAAGAATTCCATATCCATCCATTCATTTAACAATCATTCAGTGAATATAGTTTATTAGAAAGCTTTTTTTTTAATTAAAAAAAATATTTTTTAAGAGAGACATAGTCTCACTATGTTGCCCAGGCTGACCTCAAACTCCTGGGCACAAGTGATTCACCCACCTCGGTCTCCCAAAGTGCCTGGATAATAAGCATAAACCACCATGCCTGGTTGAAAGCCTGCAATTTGACAGTACAGCTTTGGTCAAGGGAAATACAGTCATACTTTTTGAAATTTTTTTTTAATCTTAAAGATGTGGGGTACAATTCAGAATTTGGTATACAAGCGGTCGCTGTACAGATAAAGTTTGGGCATCCCATTTTTTGGATTTCATTTCAGCATTTTACCTATAGCTGCCCAAAGAGTATTATCAGAAATTACTACACAAAGGTAAACACGGTATTTACTACAAAAAAAGACTGCAGAGGTTTTTACCTAGAATATACATCATCTCTTTTATAAGAACCCTTGGGAAAAACTTCTCATGCAAGGTCATCAAGAAATGCTTTTCTCAAGAGATGTGTGCCTTTAACCTTATAGAAACTACATACATCATAATCCTATACAAAATTCTCATATCATAATCCTATACAAAATTCTCTTCTATTTGGCTATTAGGAAGCAAAACTTTCACAGTCCACCTAGGTCAACAGTTAAAGAACTTAAGGCATGCATTTGTATGTACTTCTATAATCAGCTTCAGATTACTAAACATTTTTACCAAATGTTTTCTTTTCAAAAAAATCCTAACATATTATATTTCTGTAAGCTACCTCAAATAAAGTGGGGTATAAGTATTCAGCTGCATTAAAAAAAAAAAACTATCACACACAAGTATCAATTGGGAAAAAAAAATCTACCTCAAACAACTGCAATTTGTTCTTTGTGTGGCTTCAACAAAATTCCAGGATGCCACTTTATCAGCTGTCTCTTCTTCACACAGACCACCTGATGAAGCAGAATACTTCCTCCTAAGATTTGAAATTATAAAATTCTTTAGAATTCACAATGTTTTCAATTAAATCTGAATTTAGCATCAAAATTAATTTTTAAAATCAATTTTTTTTGAGTCAGAGTCTCACTCTGTCACCCAGGTTGGAGTGCAGTGGCATGCTGACGGCCACCGAAGCCGTGATGTCCTGGGCTCAGGCGATCCTTCTATCTCAGCCTTCCAAGTAGCTGGAACTACAGGCACACACCACCACACCCAGCTAATTTTTTGGTTTATGGTAGAGACGAGGTCTCAACAAGTTGCCCAGGCTGGTTTCGAACTCCTGGGTTTAGGCAATCCTCTTGTCTCTGCCTCCCAAAGTGCTGGGATTACAGGCATGAGCCACCGCACCCGGCCAAGATCAATTTTTTAAACTAAGGAAGTCATATAGATGACTGTTTATTCTTCAAGTATCTAGTTACAAGTAATTAACAACATGCAAATTTTGAACTTGAAAATACATACTTCTTCTGTGCTCTGTTCATATTGCATTCTTGCCAAACTCTATCCACCACATGATTTGCTAATTTTCTGGGTATTTTCCCGCCATGGTGGCTAGTACTATCAGAGTTGAAGCCATCAGACACTGAAGAAAATTTGACCCACTTCTGGGCAGACTGAGGATCAACTGAAAACAAACAATAAGAATAAGCTATAGAATAAAGGTAAGTTCAAAGTAAAATTATTTGGAATTTTTATTAATCTGTAATACACCTTGCTCCAGCTATCTGGTAAGCATATTTATATTTTGAGGCAAAAAGCATGTTACTTTAAATACAGACAGCAAAACAACTAAAAACAGGGGATACAAACTGGATAGTAGTGTATCAATGTTGATTTCCTGACTCAGAGGATCAAATAATAGCTGTATAGAAAAATGTCCTTAATTTTGGTAAATACAATGAGTACATAGAAGTAATGGGTCATCAAGTTTGTAGCTTGTTCTCAAATGGTTCAGAAAAAGACCAATGATAATTCATGTATACATATAGAGAGAGTGAAGGAGCAAACATTAACAGTTTAGAAATCTGGATGTGAAAATTATTTGTACCAGCAACTTCTCAAGAAGTTTTAAATTATTTCAAAATAAAATGTTTTTTAAATGCTTACTCAAAATACCAGATTTATCAACAGAACTGATGGAAAAAATTAGTACAATACCCGTTTGGACTTCCTCAGGAGATGTAGGTGGTGTAAGAGTAACTGAAGACATAGCAGGATCTCTTGTGGAAGCAGGCACTTGATGGACACCCACACAAGAAGATGAACAGTGAGAGGATCCCACAGAACTAGGAGTAGGAATGTCTGACTGAGAGACTAGAACAAAGCATGCTGGGTAGATCATTCGGACACCAGCTAAAATGAAACAAAAAAGGACAAGAAGATCAATCACTGCCCACAGTGGAATTAGTTTCACTCAAAAGTACTATAATGAAAAAGTAAGCCAGGCTTGGTGGCTCAGCCTATAATCCCGCGCCTTGGGATGCTGAGGTGAGTGGATTGCCTGAGCCTGTGGATTCGAGACCTGCCTGGCCAACTTGGCAAGACCTCATCTCTACAATGAATCAAAAAATTAGCCAGGTGTGGTAGAGCATGCCTGTGGTTCCAGCTACTGGGAAGGTTGAGGCAGAAGGATCGCCGGAGCCCAACAGGTTGAGGTTGCAGTGGCCGGGAGCGTGCCACTGCCCTCCAGCCTGGGCGACAGAGTGAGACTCCAACTCAAAAAAAAAAAAAAGAAAAAGTAAAAAATAGTATTATAATGTGTAAATAAAAATATATTTTTTGAAAAATATACTCTTTTGGCATAAGCATATTTTTTTTAAGAAGAAACCACAATAAAACTTAGTTGTGGTTATCTCTGGTGAGAGAGACTTAGAAGAAAGCAGATTTCTTTTCATTTTTAGGTTTTCTATGAATATGCATGGTTTTTAAAACTTTATTTGCACATTTAACAGACAATAATGTGAATTACTTTTAAATTTTTATTTTACAAGTTTAACAAAGGTAATCTGGGCATGAGAATTATAGGCCATTTCCTATTTTCTTCTCTAATATGTCTTTATTTTAAAAGACTTATAAATGTTTGTATTTTGCTTCTGTTTTGTCACAACTGCTCTGGTTTAATGTTTATTAAAATTAAACACTGGTAATGCTTTTATTTTTTTATTTTTTATTTTTATTTTTTTTTAGTTGGAGTCTCACTCTGTTGCCCAGGTTAGAGTGCAGTGGCATACTCACAGACACCCCAGTGTTGACCTGCTAGGTTCTAGCAATCCTTCCACCTCAGCCTTCCAAGTAGCCGGAACTACAGGTGCGTGCGTGATACCATGCCAGAATAATTTTTTATTTATGATAGAGATGAGGTCTTGCCAAGTTGCCCGGCTGGTCTCGAACCTGCAGGCTCAGGCAATTCACTCACCTCAGCCTACCAAAGTGCTGGGATTACAGACTGAGCCACTAAGCCTGGCCGTTTTTTTTAAAAAAAAAAAACAAAAAAACAAATGAGGCAATCTTTAAATATAACATTACCATTAGATTCCATTAAATACATTATTGTAGATTCTAATTCCAATCTTCTGCTAAATTATACATTCCTCATGTCTCTCTAAAGCAGAGTATATGTTTTCATCCCATTGTCAGGTTTGGTTATGTGACTTGTTCTGGAACAGGTGTACATGTGATATATGCCATCCTAATAGAAACTTTAAAAGTCAGTGCAGCCTCTCTTACTTCTTTTTGTAAGAGATTAACGTGTCCCAGATATGGTTACCTTGTTAACCTGGGTCTCTGAATAGGAAGACATATAGAATACAGCCAATCTGAAAAAAAGATGATCTGGGCAGAGCACATGAAAGTCACAAGTTCCTTAAATACATTTTCTGCCTTTTAAATTACTGGAAGTGATAATTTTATCAAATGTTAAAAAATTACATAATATAGGCTGTCAACTTTCCAGCCTCCAAATATTACTTCATTCACAATTATTCTTGACCTACCCTTAGCATGCTTCCCTCAGATGGGATTATATTTCCCTGCCCCAATGACTTTGGCTTGGCCACTTAGCTAAGTTTGTCTAAGGCTATGTGAGCAGATGTAACATATACCACATCATAGCAGAAGCTTTAAATACACTTACATGGTTAGGCTCAGTCCCTATTATTCTCCTGTTCTCATAAGAACAGCATGTCCCAGATACTGGGTACTCCTTTAACCTACATTACAGAATGAGAAGACACATGGAGCCAAACCACAGCTAAGCTGTAGTCCTTAAGTAATGTGAGCAGGAAATAAGCAATAAATAAATGTCTAGCATTGAAAGCCACTGAGGTATTAGAATAGATTATTATTCAGCAAAATCTAAATAATACATATATGTATTTTCCCCTCAGGAATAATACTCAGAATCCATACCAACAAGAACTTCTACTGCAGCTAAAGAATCATCTTCCCAATCCATATCTTCCTGCTTTTCTTCAGACATCTCCTTCAAGCAACACGAGATAGGATAGAACTGTTTCCATTCACCAATCAATTTTTTTGTAGCTGAATCAGACATCTTGAATGCCTGTCCTGTGAGAGTGCCATTTAGTCCAAATGGGCTTAAGATAACTAGAAACCCAAAGCAGGCATCAAGTAAGTAACTAAGGACTGTTACACCAAGTAAGATTACAATGAACAGTGTGGCAAGTAATTATGCAATTCCAAAAAGAAAAGGAAACTCATAACAATCATTCCAGAGAAAATCAATTTATTATACTTCATTATTGTGAAGATAAAACGCAACACTGAGTTTATTATAAAAACTGCAAAAAAAAATTTGTCTATTCAAATTCTCAGAATTACAGTGTAAATTGGGGATATTTGTGTATCCTTTAATTTACTTGACTTCCACTAAGGAAAGGCAATTTGAGAGAGAAACAATGTGGATATATAAATCTAAATGTGCTGCCCACATAAATTTTCAAAAACACATACTAGGTTTAAAATTAAAATAAGAACACACTGCCAGTCCTTAAAAACAAATCAATAACTTTATTCAATATATCCTCTGGAATTCAACCATTTTCAAAATATAAATAATATAAAAAGCCTTTGTGTAGTTATGTTAAACAAGGCTTTTAGGACCTAACATACAAGATGACCTTGAAAAATATTAGCACATATAATTGCAATATGCTACTTAAAATAACACTTTCTCCCACATAGTCTAAAGGTGGAATCTGAGATAAAGGGAAAAACAAGAACACTGCCAATTATGTGATCATTCACATTTAAGAATTTTTTTTGGTAATATTTGTATTCAAAAACATATTTGTTGACATTATACTCTAATGGTGGACAAAAAGTAAACTACATAAAAAATCATCATTAGATCAAGGGAAATCTCATCAATACCAAAATGTAAAATTACCAACCTCAATAAGGATCTTCTTGAAATAACAAAAGATCAAATAACTAAGACAATAACATAATCTACCTTGAAATGGGCTATTAGACTGTTGCGCAAGGGTGATATGCTCTTCACTGAGAAGATATACAGGTTGATGTTGGTTAATTTCCACACTGGTACAAACATTACTGTCTCCATGCAAGAAAAAGGTGAAAGAGCAGGACAGATGTTCACTAATGAAGAAGAAAAAGTTATATTTTAGTGATGATTAGCAAAAAAAAAGTTAACTTATTTTTCTTGAGAAGTTATGCCACAAAAATGAATACTGTATTTAGCCCAGAAATTTTACTTTATATCATCTGAAGAAAAAAGGACGTGAACAAAGATTTAGCTATAAGAAATGTTCTTCACAACACTGTTTATAAGAAGAAAAAAGCTGCAAATAGAGGAACCAGTTAAACAAGTTTGGTACACCTACACATACAATTATTATATAGCCACAAAAATAAGGTAAGATGGAAGAGTAGGTTTAATGGAAAGGGGTAGGATACCAAAACAGTATGATCTCAATTTTTTTTCCTTTTTTTAAGCGACGGGGTCTTACTGTGTTGCTCAGGCTGGCCTTGAATTCCTGGGCTCAACAGATCCTTTCACCTCAACCTCCCAAGTAGCTGGGACTACAGGCATATATGCCACTGTGCCTGGCTCTCAATTTTTTTTTTAATAAAAAAAAGAGCTTTCATTGGTTTAAAAAAGTCTAGGTGGGCAACAGAATTAATGGCAAAAATTTTTTATGTTTACTTATTTTCCCTTCCCTACATATATGAAACTAAATGCAAATACATTTTATTATTTCTGAAATTGTGCTATATAATCAATCATTTAGTGTAATCCACTCACAACCAATTAAGTTATTTAAAGCAATAATGAGTCTCACCACTGAAGGTACCCCAGATATATATATGCAAAATTATATATCTCATGAAATCTAAGTATGGTTAAGTACACAGGTGGAAAATAAAGTTCCCAAGGAAGAAGATATATCCTTAAGATACAATTTGGAAAGATCAAGTGACCCAGAAGGGAATGAGACTGTACACTAAGAAGAATCTATTTTTCTTATTTCTTTTCCACACATTTATCTTAAGAATTCATCTTCAAGAACCAGTTCTTTATATTATGGTCATTAATCAACTCAAAACTTGTTGTATATATGAGTCCAAGCACAGTAATCCCAAAGCTTTGGGAGGCCAAGGTGGGAGGACTGCTTAAGGCCGCACTGAGCTATGATTGCCCCACTGTACTCCAGTCTGAGTAACATAGCATGACCCTGTCTAAAACAAACAAACAAAAAACCCCACAATCTGTCGCATATATGCATAAACCTTGAATTTTTTCTGGACAAAATAGGGCACCATGAATTACAATTAATTTATAGTAAAAGTAATGCTAGAGCTAACAGAAGTATATAACAGAAAACAGACAGTAGAAAAGAGGTGAAAAGTAATACAGAGCTGAGAGTTTCTTCATCTTATATATATGAAGGAGTCAACAGATAACATCTAAAGTTGATAGAACAAGAAATTAAAATTTAAATGTATTAATTCAAGTTATAAAAGTAACTGACAGGCTGATCTGAAGGCTGTAAATTATCTCAATTGACAGTTCAGTCTTTCCCTTCCTTTCACCACTGTACTTGACTAGTCTAAAAATCTTTAATAGAAATAAAATTAAAAATAAAAAAAAGTAACTGACAGAAAACCTAAAAATAACTTTAAAAAAAAATTTATCTTCCATGCTAAGGTATCAGTAGAAACAGTCTAAAGTTGATAAATCAAGGCCCAGAGGTAGTATAAGTATCTCTGCAATTACAGCAGTAACTACCAGAAGAACTAAACAAAAAAGTCATAAAACAAGATAACCTGGTTACTTCCAGGAATGGGACTCAGGAATCTAAGCAGCATCTCTGTTTGCTCATTTGCAGTACCATTCTGCTCTTCTTGAATTGTATTTCTTACTTTTTAAAAATTGTGAATTCTATATATTAATAAATTATTACTACATCTTTCCTCATTCCAATAATTTTTATTTTATAAACTTTTTATTTAGAATAATTTTAAATGTACAGAAAAGGTCCAAGATTGCATAGGAAATTCCCATATACTCTTCACCCAGTTTCCCCTAATGTTAATGAACATATTAGATGACCATGCTACATTTATCAAACAAGTCATTAAGGTTGATACATTACTATTAACTAAACCCCAGTTTTTATTTGCATTTTCTACTTATGTCCTTTTTCTATTCCAGGATCCAATCCTAGACTCCATATTGCATTTAACCAACAGTTTTTAATAGAAAATAAAAACTTAAATTCAGTTTGTTTCTCCTCTGATTAAAATTTTAGTCTTATAATGGCTATTGGTTGAGTCTATATAAAGACTCAGACAATTTGCTGTGGTTAAAATAGTATAAATCGCTGGTCACAGCGGCTCACACCAGTAATCCCAGGACTTTGGGAGGCCAAGGTGAGAGGACAGCCTGAGCCCAGGGGTTGGACACCAGCCTGGGTAACTTGTCAAGACCTCACTTATACAATTAAAAAAAAAAAAAAGGCTAGCCATGGTGGCTCAAGCCTATAATCTTAGCACTTTGGAAGGCCTAGGTGAGAGGACTGCCTGAGCCCACAGGTTTAAGAACAGCCTGGACAACTTGGGGAAACCTCATCTCTACAATAAATTTTAAAAAATTAGCCTGGCATGGTAATGCACACCTGTGGTTCCTGGCTGCTTGGAAGGTTGAGGTGGAAGGACCGCCTGAGCCCAGCAGGTCGACACTGGGATGGCCATGAGCATGCCACTGCACTCCAACCTGGGCAACGGAGTGAGATTGACTCAAAAAATAAAAGTAAAAAAACATTAGCCGGGCGTGATGGTAGGAGGCTAATGGTTGGAAGGCTGAGGTACAAGGATTACCTAACCCCAGGAGATCAAGGCTGCAGTGGCCGTAAGTGTGCCACTGCACTCCAGCCTGGGCGACAGAGTGAGACTGACTCAAAAAAAAAAAAAAAAGAGACTGAAATCTAAAGTAATCACCAAATCAAGAGGAGTATAGAGATCATTAACTAATAACAACTTTGAGATCTGTCCTCTCAGAAACAGACCATTTCCACTGCTCTACTTAAAGTAAGAAGCTCAGCTTTACTATTCCTATCCAGCAGTATTTTCAACAATGGTAAGATATGTGTAATGCAAAACACACAACAAAACCTTACCAAATACCAATATATTTCCAAATGCCTAAAACAAAAACAATAAAACTACACACATTTAAAAAACCTCTGCATTAAACTCAGCATTATATTCAGATCTATATGCACTACATAGTAAGCCACCAAGAAAAAGCAAGAGTTAATCCTTTATTCAACAAACATTCTAGGCTAAGCATAAGGCATTGTGCTAGGCACACTGTACAGTTATGGTAAGTGCTTCATACAGGATACTATGAGAATGTCTTAATAAGATTAGATACTAAAAATAAAATGTTTAATTTCTAAGGGGAAAAGAATCGAACTTAGGTAACATCATAAAAGCTATTCTGATGTCCCATGATGCCTTACACCAACCTACCCCCAGTAGCTATCATTTCTATGACCCCATGTCTGGTCTTCCTCAAATACTTCTCTCTCACACTGGCCTCCCTGCTGTTCCTTAAACACATCAAGCCTACTGTTCTTGACCTCAAACACTCTAAATTCACCATCTTTAGGTCTTTGTTTAAAAAGATACCTTCTAGGTAAGGATGACTTCACTGATAATCCTACTTTAAATTGCCCCCAATTCTGTTTCTGAGGATTTGTTTTAGCTAAAACGATGATCATCATCTGACATATTACATAGTTCACTTATTTCTCATAGTCACCCCAGAATGTAAGCTCTGCTATTTGTCTCCTTTGTTCCATGTTATATTCCCAGTATATGCAGTTAAGTCCTTGGCACAAAGTGATGCCAGCAAGTAGATACACACTAAATACTGTATAAAGTCCAAATCTGAGCTTATTTCCAACCACATGTTCCTTATCAAATCTATACCTATAAGTTGTCCAAGCTACAAAAATAATTCATCTACATTTTTCTTTTTTCCTTCACCCCTTACCTTAATTTATTAATAATTCCTGCTGATTCTAGTTCTTAAATATCTATGATTTATCAGTTCTATATGTCTTTTTAAGATCTGAATAACTGTTTTTTGTTTTTTGAGTTGGAGTCTCACTCTGTCGCCCAGACTAGAGTGCAGTGACCGCTCCCGGCCACCGCAGCCTCGACCTGCTGGGCTCCGACGATCCTTTCGCCTCAGCCTTCCGAGTAGCCAGAATTACAGGCGCGCGCTACCACACCTGGCTAATTTTTTGATTTTATTGTAGAGATGAGGTCTCGCCTGCCCAGGTGGGTCTCGAACCCGCGGGTTCAGGCAATCCACTCACCTCAGCCTCCCAAAGGCGCGGGATTACAGGCTGAGCCACCAAGCCCGGCTTGAATAACTGTTAAACTCTCTATTTATCTCCTTGCCACACACTGCTACCAGTGATCTTTCTAATAATTAACTATGATCATGTAACTGGAAAGCACCAAATCATTCAATAGTCCTCCGATGCCTTCAGGACTAAATCCAAACCATAGCATAGCACTTTAGACCCTTCAGAATCTGATTCTTGCCAAACTCTCTAAACGAAGATATTTACCTCTCTCTTTGTATATTACAAACTTCTCTCAAGCCCCGTTCAACCATCACCTCTGTGCTCCCATAATACAACCCTTTGCACTCTGAGACATCTCATGGATCACCTACCAACAACTTGATTGCACTTTTTTGCAAAATAGTGAAAAATGAATCACTTCATATTAAATAGTATACCGCTGGAACCAGTTATTTTACTGTAATGATATTTGGATTATAATGGAATTTTAGACATTGAGGAACTTATGACAAAAAAAATCAAAATTTCATATCTTATATTTTTCTAATGTGTGGAAATATGTGAAAGTCACTAACATGCAGGTTCATTAACACATGTTGTGCAACAGGCATTTGTTTGACGTCTTCCACCTGGTGTTTTTCTATTTGAGCAGACAACGCAGTCTCATTTTCTTCCTCCTACATTAATAATATGCAATATTTTGTCCAATCTGTTGTTTGAAGATGATGTGGAAGGACACAATCATGATTCCTGAAAACCACTTATCAACTAATTGGTCAGAAGTTTGACAAATTTCAATGGGACACAGGTTTTCTGCTTTTGTTTTTAATGCTTGGTACAGTATACAGGAGTTAATAATGCACATTTCTAGTCCTGGGAAGAGTAATTTCCTCTGCTATTTTCACAGAAAACAATACATAGAAACATATTAATCTGCACAATCCACACTACTCATATTTGCAATATAATTCAGAATCATTTCAGGCTTTTTGACTGGTAAAATATTTTTGCCACATAATGTCATTGTGGTACATTTCATTCCTGCATGATTCCAAGTGCTGAGAATTGTAATGATCCTTTTGTCCTTCCATGCAGGAAGCATAAGATTATTTTTCCTATAAGCTACTTTTTGTTATTGTTGTTTTTGTTGTCAAAAACTTTGGCTTTCTGACTTAAGCTGGTATTCTCTTTCAGCTGACTTTGAACCAATAAGATGATATTTCATATATAGTAGCTCTTCTGCTGGGACAATACTAGTGTAATATCTGTCTGTAAACGTGGTATCCTGCTGCATTGGGAACTTTTTCTGACAATTTTCTATTATAAATGCAATGGAATTCCGGGCTTACTGGAAGAGCAGGTCAAATGATGTTTCCAGATGTTATGCCACCATAGTATGGAAGTATTTTTAAAAGATACTTTGTTTTTGAATCAGCTAATGCATAAATGCATATACCCCATTTGGTAGGCTTATTTGGATCGTACGTTATGATATTCACCCTTTAAATTGAACAACGGATTCATCAACACAAATTGCCTGATTTGGTACGAAATACTGCAAAATTTTTGAATCGATGTATTCCAAATAGTTATTGGCCTTTTGAATATAAGTTCTGATTGTCCCGCCAATCGATGTACATGTCTTCAAATGAAGCATCCAGAAGATTTGCATAAACCTTTCTCTACTGAATATCTCTGAAAAGAAGAGCATTTTACTACTGAAAGCAGTTGAACAGGACTCTTGCAAATCTGGTACTTGACTTATTCCCCTATTTAGGATAGCTGCAATTAAAGTTAAAAAATTCCTGTCGGTCAACATCATGCCACTTATGTCATACCAGTTTGTGTGATAGCTGCTTTTTCCTTATTTTTTCATCCACGAAATGATTTATTTGTTGTATTACACTATGCACTAATTCATTTGTAAAATACAAGTAAAATAGCCAATTAGTCCTCTTATATTACTTGCTATTTGTGGTCCTGTTGTTTGAGGATGTACAACAAAATTTATTCTCTGTGGAGAATCACCTTTTTCTATAACAGTTTCCCATTCTTCACTTGATATGTTGCCTTCTACTTCTTCAAAACTACTAATACTTTCATCGCTATTACTGTCTATTATATTTGCCCACTTTCTTCTTGGTGGGATGATATCACTGTTGCTACTATTATTTTCTTCCAAATCAAGGTTTATTTTTTTCTAACTTATCTGTAAAAAAGTCTAAATCTAACTCATCTTTGCTGCTGTTTATAACTCTTTTTTCATTTTGCCATTGTTCTGCAAACTACATAAATGGATAAAAAATTTCTAATTGTAAATTACAAAACCACAAAATGAAATTTATCAAAAGATTATTACCTTTCCAATTTTACTTTTCCGACTTAGTGCAGATAGATATATTTGGTCTGTGCCGCTGGACATTTCAGTATAATTTGCCTTCAACTTTGAAAGTCTCTTTCTTTTAAGGCTACAGTAACTTGCTTTTCAAGATATGCCGTATGATACAATGGGTATACCCACAGCTGCCTTTCTTAAATGAACAGAAGTATCCACACCACTGTGAAAGCACTTCACACATTCTCTTTCTACCCAGCTGATTTTTTTTTTAATGTATATCCCAATACATGTCTTTATTTGCTATTTTGTGTAATTTGAATGAAAAACTTCAAGGAAACAAACATTTTTTAAAAACCTGGGCTGGTATAAGCTTATCCTGTATAATCACCAGCAATCTCCTTATGTCCCCTCAGTGGGGACATCTGACTGGCTTGCTAGATTTTTGATATCCCCTCAGAGGGGATATCCAAGAGGTTTGCTAGTTTTGCAATGTCCCCTCAGAGGGGACATCCGAGTGCAAAGGAATAATAATACTTATAATAATACTGCTATTGTTTAACTCCTTGTCAGTTTGTAAGTTCCTTAATAAAAGGAATTATCTGTCTGTCTGTTTATCTATTGAGGCAAGGTCTCACTCTGTGGCGCAGGCTGGAGTGCAGTGGCACAATCATAGCTCACTATAACCTCAAATTCCCGGTCTCAAGTGATTCCCCTGAGTGAGTAGCTAGGGCTCCAGGTGTGCACCACAATGCCTAGTTAATTTTTTTTGTTTTGTTTTAAAGGATCTCGCTATGTCGCCCAGGCTGGACTCAAACAATCCTCCCACTTCTGCCTCACAAAGTGCTAGAATTTCAGGCATGAGCCACAGCACCCAACCAGGAATTTAAATTTTAATATCTGGGTAAAATTGAGTTATTGGGTCTAATTATTCATACCTCCCCTTCTTTTATGAATTTAAAAAAGATTTAAGGCCAGACATTCCAGCCCTTTGGGAGACCAAGGTGAGAGGATTGCTTGATCCCAGGAGTAGAAAACCAGCAAAGACAGTATAGTAAGACCTCGTCTCTACAAAAAAAAAAAAAAAAAGTGTGAGAGAGAAAATGCCTTCTTTAATAAAACGTAATGTAACAATTTTTAATACCCACTTTCCACATCTCCCTAGCTCCTGCTAACCACCATTCTACTTTCTGCTTCTATGAATTTGACTAGCTTAGCTATGTCATATAAGTGGAAGCATACAGTATTTGTCTTTTTGTGATTGGCCAATTTCACTTAGTATAATATTCCGTTCTGTGGGTGCCTTTTCACTTTGTTGAGTGTCCTTTAATGCATAAAAGTTCTTAAGTTTGATGTGGTCCTATTTGTCTATTTTCCTTTTTCTTGTCTGTTTTGGTTTCAATAGCAAAGAAATCATTACCACGTCCAATGTCATTAAACTTTTCCCCTATGTTCTTCTAGATTTATAGTTTTAGGTATCACATTTAGGTCTTTAATCAATTTTTAGCTAATTTTTTTTATGGTGATATTATAAGAAAAGCGTCCAACTTCATATTCTTTTGCATGCTGACATCGTTTTCCCAAAATCATTTGTTGAAGAGACTGTCCTTTCCCCATTGAGTGATCTTGGCACTGTTGTCAAAGATCATATGACCATATAAATGGGGGTTTATTTTGGGTATCTCTATTCTGTCCCATTGGTCTATTTGTCTGTCTTCATGCCAGCACCACACTGTTTTTGTTTTGTTTGACTGGAGGGCAGTGGCACGATAACAGTTCACCACAGCCTCAACTTCCTGGGTTTAACCAATTCTCCCTCCTCAGTCTTTTTTTAAATTTTGGGGGGAAGACAAAGTCTCACCATGTTGCCCAGGCTGGTCTCGAACTCCTGTGGGTTCAAGCAATCCTCTAGCCTTGGTCTCCCAAAGTGCTGGGATTACAGGAGAGCCACTATGCCCAGCCCAACACACTGTTTTGATTACTGCAGCTTGTCAATATGTTTTGTTCACCCCTCACTTATCTAAGCTGTTTGGTGTAACTCTGCAGTTACTCCTATTAGAGATCATACTTCCACAACCCTTGACTTTGGGCTTACTTTATGATTTGCTTTTGCCAAGTAGAAGCTTGAAATGTGCTTATGCAATTCAGCTTGCCCTCCAGTGCTCTTTCATCACCATGGTAAGACATGCCCTGGCTGGCCTAGTGATCTAAAGAGGATGAGAAACATAGGGAATAGACCTCTACCCAACCTGTAATTTAAAGTATGGCCTAGACTGATAAAACTTCCTTCCATCACAAGTTGATCTGCAGATACATTAATGAAAATATATAAATGCTATTTACAAGCCACTAAATTTTGGGGACGGTTTGGTTACACGGCAATAGATGACAGAGAAACTAGTTCCAAATATGAAGTGCTGCCATAACTAAATCCTAAAACGTGTGGCATTGGTTTTGGAGTCAGAAATGGTGGGTAGAATGGAATATAGGACACTAGAAAAGTGGTGAGAAAACCCTTTTAAGAGACTATAAAAATGGTGACCCATGCTATATAATGAAGAAATATTGTATATAACTGTTGCCTGAAATAATCTAGAGGGCAGAAAAAGTGTCTAATAAATTTGTGACTTGAGGAACAGATCAAGTCAAAAATGTAAATTGGTTGCTACTAGGGATACTTAATAAAGTACTAAAAGAAAGATGAATACAGAAAATAACTTGCAGGTTTGCAAGCATAATTCAGAGAAAATACTAACAGCTAAGAACCTGCAGGGTCGCATAATGAAACTTTCTCAACAAATCAATGGTCTGATCACCATTACACAGCTTCAGGGAAAAGACCAAATCAAGAGTGTAACCAATCTAATACTCTTTGTTAAGAATACCAAACATGGTTCTTTTTGGGTTTTTTTTGTATCACTCTGTCACCCAGGCTGGAGGGCAGTAGCACCATCATGGTTTACCGCAGCCTCAATAGTCTGGACTCAGGCAATCCTTCCCTCTCAGCTTCCCAAGTAGTTGTGACTAAAGGTAGACACCACCATGTCCAGCTAATTTTTCTATTTTTGTAGGGAGGAGGTCTCACTATTTTGCCCATGCTGGTCTAGAACTCCTGAGCTACAATCCTCTCACCTCAGACTCCCTCAGTGTTTATAGGCATAAGCCACCATACCTGGCCTGAATATGATTCTTGATACCAGTTGAGACATTAAGATTTTTTTCATTACTTTTTAAGGCTTCATGTATTTATTTTTCTCAAAGAAAGCATTTAATGAAATATGCATACATATTACATGCAACTTATTTTGTTACTATATGTGGGAAAGCAACCATACATGCAACTTATTTTGTTACTACATGTGGGAACCATACATGCAACTTATTTTGTTACTATATGTGGGAATGCATATATGTAGCCATATCCGTGCTTCTCTTTCTTTTGAATGTCCTCTTTTCTGAAACAATTTTTCTATAACTGTTAAGGTTGAGTTAGAGAGCATACAAACATAATAATAATTTCTAAATAGTATTTTTACCCTAGCAAATCCTAATATTTAATTTCTGAGAGCAACATGCCCATCATGTTCATTATATGTATTGACATAAAACAGGCAAAAACCAGTTTTCAAAACAGTTTTCTCTCTTTAACCATATAAAGTATATGAGAGTCTAAAAGCAAGATCAAACATTAAAAACTTAAATAAATGAATATAATTTTCACATTCACCTAGAATAATTATGTATTTTTCAATATTACAAGTTGCTCACAGGTTTTCCAGGCAACTTTAGAAGATTTACATATGTTGTGGTAGAGGGGGGAAATTTTTAAGAAGAGGTTCAAGGAGAAAATACTATGCCAAGAAAAACATTTATTAAGGAAGAGCTGAGGCAGGAGAATCCTTGAGGCTGAGTTCAAGGCTATAGTGTGCCATGATCAAGCCTGTGAATAGGCTCTAACCTGGGAAACAGGGAAAGACCCATTTCTAAAATGGGAAAAAAAAAAAAAGAAAAGGAAATGGAAGAGATTCAAGCAAGAATAAGATATTATTTAGAAAAACTGCAATTTGATTAACTTTAGGGATCAATAAGTATGCTATAGAAATGAGTATGGTCAGGCACGTGACTCACACCTGTAATCCCAGCATTTTGGTAGACCAAGGCAAGAGGACTGCCTGAGCCCACGAGTGGGAGACCAGCCTGGGCAACTTGGCGACCTCGTCTCTACAATAAATCAGAAAATTACTGGGAATGGTGGCACATGCCTGTAGTCCCAGCTACTTGGAAGGATGAGGCAGAAGGATCGCCTGAGTCCAGCGGGCTGAGTCTGTGGTGGCTGTGAGCGGGCTACTGCACTCCAGCCTGGGTGACACAGTGAAACTCTAACTCAAAAAAAAAAGAAAGAAAGAAAAGAAATGATTATGAAACCTGTGCACGTATTTAGTACATGAACTGCAAATTTTAAAATCTGAATTGCAAATACTTCCAAGAATATTTGTAAGCAAAAGAATAATCTAAAACTGGCTCATGTTCTGTTATCTTTAAAAGACAAGGATGAGCATGGTGGCTCACATGCCTGTAATCATCCCAAGACTTTTGGAGGCCGAGGTGAGGGGACTGCTTGAGCCCAGGAGTTCAAGACCAGCCTGAGATGTTGAACACAGTGAGACCTTGTTCCTACAGAAAATCAAAAAATTAGCCAGGCATGATGGCACAGTGCCTATAGTCCCAGTTACTCAGGAGGCTGAGGTAGAAGAATTGCCTGAGCCCAGGAGTTTGAAGCCGTGGTAAGCTGTGAATATGCCACCGCCCTCTAGCCTGGGTGACAGAGTGAGACCCTGACTCAAAAAATAAAATAATTAAATAAACAAATAAATAAATGACAAGGAGGCTAGGAGACCTTTATTTTACATCCTCATATCTACTGTTCCTTTATCAGTGAAGTATGATAACCAAAAATACAGCTTTCAGCCAGGTACAATGGCTCATGTCTGTAATTCCAGCATTCTGGGAGGCTGAGGTGGGAGGAGTGCTTGAGCCCAGGAGTTCAAGATTACTCTAGGCAACATAGTGTGAGACCTTGTCTCTATATACAAACAAAAAAAAAAATTAGCTGAGTATGGTAGTACACACCTGTAGTCCCAGCTACTCAGGAGGCTAAGACAGATGAATCACCTGAGCCCAGGAGTTTGCAGCTATAGTGTAACCGTAACTGTGTCACTGCACTCCAGCCCAGGCTACAGAATGAGACCTCAACTCAAAAAAAAAGGGGAGCAACCCCCTCAGGTACCCTCCCACTATGGGAGCTTTTCTGTCCTCTCAATAAATCCCGCTTTCTAAAAAAAAAAAAAAGAAGAAAAAAGAAAAAGAAAAATGCAGCTTTCAATACTGTGTTTCACTTCATACAAGAAATAGTAAATAAGAGAGTTTCAAAAAGATATTCAAAATGAATTTTTCAGCCAAGTGCAGTGACTCACACCTTTGGAAGACTGACGCAAAAGGACTGCCTGAACCCAGGGGTTCGAGACCAGACTGGGCAAGTTGGCAAGACCATGTCTCTACAATTAAAAATAAAAAAATTAGCTGGCATGGTGGTGTGCACCTGTGGTTCCAGCTACTTGGAGGGATCACTTGAGCCCAGGTCAAGGCTGCAGTGGCCATAAGTGTACTCCAGCCTGGGTGACAGAGTGAGACTCTGACTCAAAAAACCAAACAAGCAAAAACAAAATGGATTTTTCACATGACAAAAAAAAAAAAAAAACTATGTGCAAAATGTTTTTCTGACAAGATTATTATAATATGGGAATTGTTAAAAAGTACATTAATTCAACCTTTCTTAAATATCATTTAGGAAAATAAATTTAGTCTGGTATGTGAAAAAATCATAAAGGTCATCTCTCAGCCTTTCCAATGAGTACTTCACCATTTTAACTTTGAAATCAGAAAAGGAAATTTGGCTTTTTTATGTAAAATGATAAATTGGTCTCCAAGAGGTCTCTGCAAAAACCCAACATTTCAAAGTGCAAAACATGTGACCAATGCTCTCAGCTCCCACCATTATCTTTACCACTCTACTTCCCAGCAACTCTCAGTCCCAAAGGTCCATGATCAAAGAGAAACATCACCTCCTAAACTGCTAGCATATAATCCCACTATACTAGTCTGATCTTACTGTAGTACAGAATGGTTTAAAATAAACCAAGTTTCAGTATGATATTGAAGAAAAACATATTCTAAGTATGAGATAAAATTTCTGAGCTTTTTTTTTTTTTTTTTTTAAAGAGATGGAGTCTCTCTGTGTTGCTCAAGTTGGAAAGCAGTAGCTATTCACAGGTGTGCAATCATAGTACGCTACAGCCTCAAACTCCTGGTTCTCAAGCAATCATCCCACCTCAGCCTCCTGAGTAACAAGGACTATAGGTATATACCATCACACCCAGCTCTCTGAGATTTTTATATTAAAGAAAAGCAACATTCTAGTCAGAAAATATTATAGGACAAGGAGAATATTAGAAATACTGACATATTAAAATTATGACTTTTCTTTTAAGGAGAACTATATCACTTACAACATCATCCCATCAAACATTTTTGGTACACAGAAAAGTAGATTTAAAATGAAGACATACAACTACAATGAGAATCCAAGATACTATTAGCTACTATAAAGGATTGTGAAAAATACCATTACTCTCCAGAAGTTTACACAGTAATGTCCAAAACAACAACGTGTGATGAGTGAGGAAGAATTTTACAATGAAACTCGAACAACCTACAAAACCTGTTGTAGAAAGAACTACTCCTCAATTAAGTACCGAAATTAACAAGATTCTTTTTTTGACAGAAAATGAAGACATGCTAATAGATTAAAGTAGACTGAATTAGGTGGTATCATATCTAATCTACTGCTAGTGCTTGTGTTAGAAACCTACAAAAAGATGATGCCTCATCTTGCTAGAAGGAAATTTGAGGCAAAAAGAGGTTAAATGACTTGTGTTAAAAACATAAAACTAGTTAAAGGGAATGCTGACTTAAAACCCCAGTCACAAGTCGGGCTTGGTGGCTCAGCCTGTAATCCCGTGCTTTGGGAGGCCAAGGTAAGTGAATTGCCTGAGCCCGCGGGTTCGAGACTCGCCTGGGCAACTTGGCAAGACCTCATCTCTACAATAAATCAAAAAAATTAGCCGGGCATGGTAGCACACGCCTGTAGTTCCAGCTACTTGGAAGGCTGAGGCGGAAAGATCACCGGAGCCCAGCAGGTCAAGGCTGCGGTGGCCGGGAGCGGCCACTGCACTCCAGTCTGGGGGACAGAGCGGGACTCCAACTCAAAAAAAAAACAAAAAACCCCTGTCACCCTAACATCCAATTTAAAATGGGCAAACGGCTTCAGCAGACATCTCTCTAAAAAATGATATATAAATGGCTAATAAATACATGGTAAGATGATCAATATCCCTAGTCACTAGGGAAATGCAAATTCAAACAAAATATGATACCACTTCACACCCATAAAAATTGTTATTTTTTTAAAAACAAAAACTAACCAATGTTGGGAAGGATGTAGAGAAACTGGAACTCTTTTACATTGCCTTTGGGAATGTAAAATAGTGTAGCCACTATGAAAAATATGGAGATTCCTCAAAAAAATTAAACTTAGAATTTCCATATATCCAGCAATTCCACTTCTGGGTATATAACAAAAGGAAATGAAAGCAGAGAACTGAAGAGAGATCTGTACACCAATTTTATAGCAGCATTATTTATAACAACCAAAAAGTGCAAACAACTAATGTCTGGCGATGGATGATGAATTGATAAACAAAATGTAGCACATATACATACAACGGAATATTATGCAGCCTTCAAAAGAATGAAAATCCTGTCACATGCTACAAAATGAATGAAGCTTGAAATAAGTCAGACATAGAAGGATAAAGACTGTATGATTCCATTTATATGAGGCACCTAGAACAGTCAAATTCATAGAGGAAAAAAGTTAGAATGGTGGCAACCAGGAGCTGGGGGAAATGAAGAAATTATAAGTTACTGTTTTATGAGTAGATTTTCAGTTTGGGATACAAAAGTTCTGCAGCTAGATAGTGGTGATGGATACACAACAATGTGAATACACTTAATACCACTGAGCTGTACACTGAAAAATGGTAAATTTTATGTAATATACTTTTTACCACAATTTTAAAAGCCCTAGTCATCTTAATTCCTAGATTATTCCATGAATTCAACAGTTTCTATACTTGTCATACTTTAATAACTTTTAAAAATACCAAAGCCTAGGGTTAAGACACAAGCATCAACAAACTTTTTTTTCCTTTTTAGCCAGGCATGGTAGCTCACATCTGTAATCCCAGCACTCTGGAAGGCTGAGGCAGGAAGATCGCTTGAACCAAGGAATTTGAGACCAACCTGGACATAGTACACTAAGACTTCGACTCTACAAAAATTTGTTTAAAAAATTAGCTAGACATGGTGACACATGTTTAAAGTCCTACCTACTCAGCAAGCTGAGGTGGGAGGATCACTTGAGCCCAGGAGTTCAAGGCTGCAGTGAATCATGACTGTGCCACTGCACTCCAGTTGGATGTCAGAGTTAGACCCTCAATTCAAAAAAAAACACACAATTTTTTTTAAGCTCTCCAGATGGTTCCCATACCCATACAAGTTTGGGGACCACTGTATTAATCTATATTTCTACAGTCTTCAGGGTAATTTTTTTCTTTTTTTCCAAGTTGAAGTCTCATTGTTGCCCAGGCTGGAATGCAACAGACCATCACAGCTCATTGCAGTCTCGACCTCCTGCTTAGCTTAATCATTCCTCCCACCTAGGCCTCCCAAAATGCTGGGATTACAGGCATGAGCCACCATACCCAGCCAAGAATAAATATTTTTCTATTCTTCAATTTACAGGTATACTGTCAATTTCCATGAATAATATTAAAATCCAGAAGATTTACATCTTACCTAAGAATTCTGTACATATTTCTGCTTACTTAGTGAACACACTGCTTACATTATACAGTAAAGAAATATGTAATATGTAGAAAGCAACATTATTATTCTGGTTTACAACTTCAAGTGCTCTGCAAGTGCTCCTTTATAATGTTCTGCTTTTTTAAGTATTTTGTTTTTACTAGTTCCTGTTACTTTAAAAAGATATAGGTACAGGAGATATACTAGTTTACATTTTTCTCATCAATGTTCTAGAAAGCATGAAAATGTGGAAAATTGACCATTCAAATCCTAATGACTCAAGCACCACTGAGAAATGCCACGGGCCATTAGTGCTATTACATCACACTTAAGATTTCAGAAATAATATATAGTAATCTTGATGACAGACATTAAGGACAAACCAGCAAAGACAAGCTACAAGAAAAAAAAAAAAGATATGTCAAGTGTACTGAAGTAACCATGCCTAACATAGCAGATAGTGGATACCCTGTGACATAAGGTATGGGATTCTCCTTGCCTTTAAGTGTCTAGAGCATACACAATTTAACATACGATTCTAGGAGGATTCACCCAGACAATACAGAAGATAGCTTTCACCAATAAACACCATTGAGCTCAGCTGGGCTTAAAGCCCTAGAACTGTATTGTTAATACACTAAACAAAATACACATATAACTAAAGATGACTTGAAATGTGGTCAATACAAATGGAGATAACTCTAAGTCTGAAATACACACCAAAATTCAAAGACGCTGTAAAAAAAAGTAAACTACTTAATCAACGTCTTTTGTATATTTAATTTCATGCTGAAATATTATTCTGAATATATTAAATAGACTATATTAAAATTAATTTCACCAAAATATTTGGAGTTTAACTTTTTCAATGTGCCTAAAAATTTCAATGTGCCTAGTAAAAAATTTTAAATTACACATTTGTAAAATTATAAAATTTTAAGTCACATATTTATACTGAACAGTAGTACACTAGAAGAGAAAAAAATTAGTCCTTAGAAAACAACAGCAATAGCTCTTAGCTTCTTTAGAAGTACAGGTTCTCAGAGATAGTGAGCAACGCAAACAAAGGACATCCTAAAGCTACTAACAGTTAACAATACATTTCCAGGCTAGGCACAGTGATTCATACCTGTAATCCTAGCAGTTTGGGGGTCAAGGGAGGAGGACTACTTGAGCCTAGGGGTTCGAGATCAGCCTAGGCTACAAAGTGAGACCTCACCTCTACAAAGAGCAAAAAATTAGCCAGCCATGTGGTACACGACTGTAGTCGCAAGCTACTTGGGAGGCTGAAGCAGAAGGATCACCTGCGCCTAGAAGGTTAGGGCGGCAGTGAACTGTAATTGTGCCACTGCACTCCAGCCTGGGTGACAGCGAGTGACACTGACTCAAATAATAAAAAATAAAAAGTAGCCGGGCTCAGTGGCTCAGCCTGCAATCCCGCGCTTTGGGAGGTTGAGGTGAGTGGATTATCTGAGCCCGAGCGTTCGAGACCTGCCAACTTGGCGAGACCTCATCTCTACAATAAATCAAAAAATTAGCCAGGTGTGGTAGTGCACACCTGTAGTTCCAGCTACTTGGAAGGCTGAGGCAGAATGATTGCCAGAGCCCAGCAGGTTGAGGCTGCGGTGGCCAGGAGCGTGCCACTGCACTCCAGTCTGGGCGAAAGAGCGAGACTCCAACTCAAAAAATAAATAAATAAATAAATAGTAGTAATAATAATAGATTTCCAGTGGAGACTGACATCTTACAGTACTTATTTTTTATTTTCATTTTTTTTTTTTTTGAGTTGGAGTCTCGCTCTTTCGCACAGACTGGAGTGCAGT